>NC_057803.1:406454514-406481658 GCF_018294505.1 Triticum aestivum
GGTATTGATGAAGATGTGAACCATCGAATCAAAGCCGGATGGATGAAGTGGCACCAAGCTTCTGGCATTCTCTGTGACAAGAGAGTGCCACAAAAGCTAAAAGGCAAGTTCTACAGGACGGCGGTTCGACCCGCAATGTTGTATGGCGCGGAGTGTTGGCCGACTAAAAGGCGACATGTTCAACAGTTAGGTGTGGCGGAGATGCGTATGTTGAGATGGATGTGTGGCCACACGAGGAAGGATCGAGTCCGGAATGATGATATACGAGATAGAGTTGGGGTAGCACCAATTGAGGAGAAGCTTGTCCAACATCGTTTGAGATGGTTTGGGCATATTCAGCGCAGGCCTCCAGAAGCTCCAGTGCATAGCGGACGGCTAAAGCATGCGGAGAATGTCAAGAGAGGGCGGGGTCGACCGATTTTGACATGGGAGGAGTCCGTTAAGAGAGACCTGAAGGATTGGAGTATCGACAAAGAGCTAGCTATGGACAGGGGTGCGTGGAAGCTTGCTATCCATGTGCCAGAGCCATGATTTGGTTGCGAGATCTTATGGATTTCACCTCTAGCCTACCCCAACTTGTTTGGGACTAAAGGCTTTGTTGTTGTTGTTGTTGTTGTTGTTGTTGTTGTTGTTGTTGTTGTTGTTGTTGTGCCCATTCTGATGTACGAGCTATGACTTCCTTTGTTTTTGTGATGAAATAGTGTGTCCAGTATTTATAGTTTTGAATCATGGCAATGAATAAATTATGGATCAATGTCTTAGTAAGCTGGTTTGCACTCCTTCTGTCCCGAATGACGTGACGAATAAATGGATGTATCTACATGTATTTTTAGTTTTATATATATCTATTCCTGCCCATTTCTGCGACAAGTAATTCGGGATGGAGGGAGTATTTGATATGGTAGTGAGAGAGGCTCTTTTGATCCGATCAATCAATGATAGATCAAATAGCTTATTTCGCATTGTCATACACAATGCAGTATAGTTAGAACAACCCTTGTTTATTTTATCCACTTCTTAGTTATATTTATTTTAGAATTAATTTTGACATTGCTTGATAGGACAATGATTTCTTATCGTTTTGTTAGATGATGCATCTTTCTAATTGCAGTGCAGAGGCTTCGAAATCAGCACGCATGCCAGCTTTTCCTATGAGCCCGAGTCCATTATCTTGCCCCGTGGCAAAGAAGTATATTTCAAGTTTCTTGGGTGCGTCTGTTAGCTGCTAAGGTGGATTTAATCAGGCAGCTTATTGATCTCAAGAACTCTTCAATCTCAGATGGTCATCT
Organism: Triticum aestivum; assembly: GCF_018294505.1. Classification (NCBI taxonomy): domain Eukaryota; kingdom Viridiplantae; phylum Streptophyta; class Magnoliopsida; order Poales; family Poaceae; genus Triticum; species Triticum aestivum. The sequence goes on from NC_057803.1 coordinate 406,455,804, forward strand.
CCCTTTCCAGCCGACATAGAAAGAAAAACTCAATGGTGATCCCAACATCTAGAGCCACTTTTAATCTATGGGAGCTCAATTCATTCTTTTAACAAAAATGTGAGTTTGGATGCGGTCTTCAGATGAATCAAGCCTGAGATCCACAGGTGTCGTGGGCTAATTAGCTGTGAGTTCCAAAGATGCAAAGTATTTTGTACCCTCCATTTGGAAATACTTGCCGCATAAATGGACAAAAGAATATGTATCTAGAACTATAATATGTCTAGGTACATCTTTCTCATACAATAATTCCGGACGGAGGGAGTATGTTTCATGAAAGAATATTAACGCAACAACTAATTTATGATAACTACAGTATCATTTGGATCCTATAAATGGCATGTATATCATCTTCCTCTGGTTTCTATCAATAGGAAAGCTACGCTTGATAATGCACTCCATATTGGCTTAACGAGTGAATGCTTTGTTGTTGTCTCATGAGGACTATGTGATGCGTGATGAGGAAGAAGCGAAAGGAGCAATGAGATGGTGACATGCACATTGCCCTTGGGTATAAGGCGGAGGTGCTTACTAAAAAGATTGAGAAAGAGTGAGGGAGAGAGAGAGGAGAGATCGAGGTAGGGAGGAAGGGGGAGAGAGATCTTGCATGTACACGTCGGTAGGATAACTATTTTTTGTTTTGAGCAATGGGAGTAGCAGGAGAGGCTCCTACTGTTTATATATGAAACCCAAAAAATGGCGGATATTTACACATGAGTGAGATTACATAGCCATTCTGGCTAAAGGGTGAAAATAGAAATTACAAGGGTAGGTTTGTCACAAAATAGTCGATGAAGGTGGCCACCTCGGGGGAATTTCAGAATCAGTAAGTTACTTTTGATAGGATAACTGTGTTCTGAAATATTAATGAGATTTGGTGGTAAGTCACCATAAGTTTGTTTCCAATTTGTCAGGCATCATAACTTTCATGCCCGATATGTTGCAGAAATATTCTTTGATAAATATGTTTTATCTCTTGATATTTTAGTATGATTGTAAAAAAAATTATTCACGTATCATTCCAAGAAGCATTTTTATTTGGGGGAAGAAAGAAGGGAAGAAAATGAGAGCGCTTAAAGTTAAAAAAGAAGTCGCCAAGACAGCCCGTTGCAACGCACAGGCGTTCTACTAGTACCATTAAGTGCAAAATGCACTTTCACCCGGTTTCTTTTTTCACACATGTATAAACTGTCACTACTACGTATGTGCTAAAGTTGCATGCTAGCCAGCAAAGTTGAGTAGGACAGGAGTTAAAGTTGCAACCGCTAGCTTGTGCAATTTTGTACGCACGTGCAACAGAAGGTGAGCACAAAACGTTCAAAGAAAGGAGGGAACCACCAAATTTGGAGTCGCACTGCCATTGGGGGCATAAAGCAACTTCGGTGGAGCGGCGCCACTTTCTCTAGAAAATCAAAGGGGAAGGGGGCGTTGTGGGGGCATGGAAGCGGTAGGGCGGTTAGAGGCGAGGGGAGCATACCTATGCTTGCGGTGGGGGGAGCAATCTTCCTCCCTAGTGTCATTGCCGAGACTCGTTAACGAATGTGTGAAGAGAAGTCAGATTGCGTGAGGAGGTGGGGGTTGTTGCATTCTTAAGGCAGAGGGAGCAAGAGGAGCAGGTCGCGAGGTGTGTAGGGGCGATGCAATGTGCTTGCTCTTTTTCTTTTTTTGCCTGACGACACACGGGGAGGCAAAGACTAGGCGAAATACTAGGACACGAGGGACTAGGCTTTCTTTTCCTAGCATCAGGTGGCATGATTTTTTTCTTCCTTTTAGAGTGTGCACCGTGAAGCGCTAGCCAACAAACGTTCATTGGCTAGACGTGTCTTTATTTTATTGATTGATAATTGCACATCCAATTAAATGCGCCGGTATCCAGAAAGGAAAACCTTGCGTGTTGGGGCAGCTTGGGAGCCAAGGATCGTCCCAACCGCGTGGACGCCCTAAAACGGCATCCACCCGTCCATCCACCGCCACCAACCGCCCAGATCGACGCGCTCTCTTCTGGAAACAAGGAAGACCAGCGCAACCCTCCACGCGGCCGCCGCCTCAGCCTCAGCGGAGCCGTGCCTTATATTCCGTCCCCTCACGATTCGATCCGTTCTCACAAACGAAACAGACCCCGTCTCCTCCTCCTCCTTCCCCTCGCCGCCGGGAGCCCAGATCTCTTTCTCCGCCGCGCCGCCAAGACGAGTTCCGCCCCCTCGTGAATGGTGGGAACCCACACGATCGCCGCCTCCCCCTCCTCGCCGCCGCAGACGGAGAGGGACTCCTCCGCCTCCTTCCGCTGCTTCGGCGCTTGCATGCAGGGCTGGTACCACCGCTGCATCGGCCTCGACCCCTGAGCGGCCCTCCCTCCGTCAGCGACCAACCTTCTTTTGATTCCCCCCTGAACCATCCCTGGTTATTTTGATCTTGAGTTTTTCCTTGCGGAGAAGAGAATTCATCAGAAAAGAAAAGAGAGGAACAAGCGATTTTGATTGATAGGTTTCGTTTGATTTGATTGATTGACCGTCGCTATGGCTGTTGCTGTGCCGTCGACGCTGCCGATGAAGCTTAGGAAGGTTGAGCTCCGCGGCAAGGCGGCGGCGACGGGGGTTGCCGGCCGCGCGCGCGTGCTGGTGACGGTTACCGTCCTCGGAAGCGCTGGCCCTCTACGGTTCTTGGTCGACGAGGGCGAGTCGGTCTACGGACTAATCCGTGCTGCGCTCCGCTGCTATGCCCGCGAGGGCCGCATGCCGCTGCTCGGCTCCGACGCTGCCAACTTCCTCCTCTACACAGCCAACGGCAGATCCGACGGTAAACATTGTTTCGTCATAAATAGATAATTTACTCTATTTCTTGGCTAGCGCGTCCCTGAATTCCATCTTCGTTCATTGCAGCTCTCAAGGCCGACGAGAGGATCAGCTTCAATGGATGCAGGAGCTTCATGCTGTGGCAGAAGACTGTCGCCGACAACAATGGGTCTGAGCCTAATTCTAGCCCAGGCAGAAAGGGGATCAGCGGCTGGAAATTTGGCCTAAACAAGATCCTTCTCAACTTCAGCTTCAAGGTGTGAGCCATCGATGAGTTCGAAACGAATAAGTGCGCTCGATTCAGCGAATCATTGCTGTAATCGGCCGTCAATTTTACTGCATTGGGAAGTCTGTTGCTTCGGTTTTTTTTTGTTTGGTTCAGTTGCTGTTTCATCGTCCTCTACATGTAATGAGATTATAGTTCGAAGCATACATTCAGAATTGTCCAGTGTGAAACTTATATGCATTGAAGTTACCTTTACTCTGGTTCGATGCTTATGCTGTGTTTGTGTGCATCGAATATAAAAATTGCGTAGCGAACAAAGAAACCTGCTCAGGGTAATCTCAAAACTACCCGAAGGAAACCAAGTGGTTATTTGCAATTTTTTGTGATGATTCAGTGCTAATAATATGCTGCCATTTGTGTTTGATACATCTAATATGCTGCCATTTGTGACAATTCAGTACTTATTACATGCTGCCATCTGTGTAATGAATCAATCTAGTTCTCAAATAATTCCTTCGGGTAGAATGCCACGCATCACTTGTACTCTTCTACTTCTCAAATCATCAATAAGCAATGACATGGACACCTCAATGTTTGGCATACATATTAGGGTTTCTTTGGTTGTTCGATTCATAGGATTGAATTGTCAGGAATTTTTTCTAACGATTTTTTTACTATATCCTGCATCCAATCAAACCTCTTTGAAAGAATCATTTGTTTTTGCTATGATGCGATCATGTGTTGTGCGTTAAGGTCGTGGCTTCAAAAAACCACAAATTCAGATAGTGACATGGATCGCCAGAAGTTGACGCAACCCGGAGTTGTGCTGGTTCTGATTGGGACGTAAAAGGAGAACATGTGCCGTTCATCTTGGCGGCAGGCAGGCCGGCCATACAAATGGCTGATGACAACGTGTAGCTGTTGCTGTTTTGCTATCAGCTGGATAATGGCCCCTTTTGAACTGTGGCTGTCATCTGTAATAGCGGGCGAATGCATATAAACGGGTTAACACCTTGTTTATGGCATGCCAAAGCGTGGTTTGCTTGTGGGAGCTGATTGTACAGTATTCGGTAATCCTGTTGGATTTCGGGATCCGGCAACCCTTGAGAGGTTCAAATAGTGAGGTGCGTCTGGAGATCTTAACTTGCCCAGCCTGCTTATTCGTGATCCTCTTAATCCTAACGCGTCGGGCCCAAAGAGACATATATTCGTGATCCTCCTAATCCTAACGCGTCGGGCCCAAAGAGACATAAGGACACAGAAGTTTATACTGATTCGGATCACCGTTATGGTGTAATACCCTAATCTAGTGTGGTATGGTGAATTGCCTTGTAGGCTGCGGTTGAACAAGTACAATGGATGAACAAGGCTCAGAAGGTGAAGTGTTCTTGAGTTGGTGTGGTGGTCGGGTGAGAATGGATCCGATCCCCCCACTATGGTGGTGGCTAGTCCTATTTATAGCGGCCTTGGTTCTCTTCCCAAATATGAGCGACTGCAGAATGCCAGAATAAGAGGGGGATAGCTAATCCTGTCGAAGACTACGCTTCTGGCCACCTCCATCTTGCAGCATGTAGAAGAGAGTAGATTGAAGTCCTTCAAGTAGCATCTCCAAGTAGCATCGCATAGCATAATCCTACCCGGCGATCCTCCCCTCGTCGCCCTGTTAGAGAGCGATCACCGGGTTGTATCTGGCACTTGGAAGGGTGTGTTTTATTAAGTATCCAGTTCTAGTTGTCATAAGGTCAAGGTACAACTCCAAGTCGTCCTGTTACCGAAGATCACGGCTATTCGAATAGATTAACTTCCCTGCAGGGGTGCACCACATAACCCAACACGCTCGATCCCATTTGGCCGGACACACTTTTCTGGGTCATGCCCGGCCTCGGAAGATCAACACGTCGCAGCCCCACCTAGGCCTAACAGAGAGGTCAGCACGCCGGTCTAACTCCTATGGCGCAGGGGTCTGGGCCCATCGCCCATTGCACACCTGCACGTTGCGTGGGCGGCCGAAAGCAGAACTAGCCCCCTTAATACAAGAGCAGGCTTACGTTCCAATCCGCGCACGCCGCTCAGTCGCTGACGTCTAGAAGGCTTCGGCTGATATCACGACGTCGAGTGCCCATATCTTTCCCACGTAGTTGGTTAGTGCGTATAGGCCAGTGGCCAGACTCAGATCAAATACCAAGATCTCGTTAAGTGTGTTATTATGAAACAACCGCGAACGCCGACCAGGAGTAGTTTAGGAGGATCCCAGGCAGGAGGCCTGCGCCTCTTTCGATCTGTATCCCAGTTTGTGTTAGCCATCTTATGGCAACTTGTTTACTTATGTCTGTATTCAGATATTGTTGCTTCCGTTGACTCGTCTATGATCGAGCACTTGTATTCGAGCCCTCGAGGCCCCTGGCTTGTATTATGATGCTTGTATGACTTATTTATGTTAGAGTTGTGTTGTGATATCTTTCCGTGAGTCCCTGATCTTGATCGTACACGTTTGCGTGCATGATTAGTGTACGATTGAATCGGGGGCGTCACAGGGAAGGGATCCCACAACGGCCAGATTTGGAAGGGGACAAGTAGTATAGTTTATCCTGACAAAAGTAGTCTTCGCGAAGAGCCTCTGGTCGTGACGCTGCGGTGGGCTCGTTGATGACCTCCTTCCTGGCGGTCTTGGTCTTTGTTGCACCGGAATGGAAACCTTTGGCTGATTCCTCGGAACTCCGCGCCTGTGGCTTGCCTCCTTTGCACTGAAGAGAAAACCTGCGCTCTACATCCGCCTGGCCTTGGTCGTCATGACTCACGTCAGCTGACCCTCGTGAGGTACTTGCATAAACTCTCCGTCCCTCAGGAGCCAGCCCTGAGGAGGGTGATTCTTTCTAGGGTCTTGTGTCGTCCGCCTCGCGAGGCTTGGCCCCTCGCGAGGGTCTTGTGGTGTTGGTGTTGAAGCTGGGCCATATCAGGCCGTCGATGGAGCCACGTGGTGGGCCGCAGACAAGCAGGGCCGGATACCCTCATATCCAGGACACCGACAGTAGCCCCCAGGCCCAAGGCGCGCTCGAACTTGGCTTCCAGGCGAAGCCAAAGGGCAAGTGCGGAGCGCCGCGGGCCCTAATCGTCTCTGTTTCCCATGCTGCCTCGGCAACTGCTTCCGTTTGACAAAAAGGGGTGCCGCCTGCCACCAGGCTTTCATTGCTCCTTCTTCGTCTTGCTCCAGATCCCCTTCTCCCCGCAGCGGAAGAACTCACCAGATCTGGTGATTCCCCCCAAATCTTTCGCTCGATGGCCGTTGAGAAGACCACGGTTTCTGCCCTGGCTGCCGGCTCCGCCCGGTACGAGCCGGTGCTGCTGCCGCCCTGCTTGGCCGGGGATAAGCTCCAAACCGCGCTCCTCCTGACAGCGAGCAACGACAATGAGTGGAAGGAGACGGCGCTCCGGATTGCCACCGCCGCACCGGAGCCCGCGGTCAGCACCTCTTTCACTTCTTTATGCACAACGTCTACTCGAGGTTGGTGCCCCATTCTCCCGCTTCTTCTTCGTCGTTCTTCACCACTATGGCCTCCACGCGCTCCACATCCATGACAACTCCATCCTCCTCCTGTCCATTTTCTCCTTCTATTGTGAGGCGTTCGTGGGGGTGATGCCTTCTGTTGCCCTGCTCCGCCATTTCTTCTTTCTCCGCATGACTGGCAACAATCCGGTCAGGTGCATCGGCTTCGTCGCGGCGCGGGGTGGTAACGCAATCTCCCACGCCGGGAAGAAGGTAGAGGACACCGTGAAGAGGCGGGTTCTGATGGACGCAAGTGCACCCAAAGCTCGGTGAAGCTGTCGACCGCATTCCCCATCACTAAGAAGTGGTGGCGTTCTGAGAAGATTACCGACCCTTTCCTGACGAAGTTGGTGAAGAAGATGAAGAAGGACCTGAAGAGCGAGAAGCTGACGGGGGCCATGTTTATCAAGGAGTTACTGAGGCAGCGCATTGCGCCGCTCCAAGACCACTCCCGCCCCCTGTGGTCGCTTAGTGGTGATGACGACAAGATCCGCCTGCGCCGAGACGCCCTTCCAGAGGAGGAGCTTAGCAAGGTGCTGCTCTACCTGATGGGGAAGGATCCGAGCGATCCTCCTGAAGGTTGGCTTCCACTTTACTGTCGGGATGACGCCGAGGAGGTCGCCGCTGCCATGCCTGTCTTCGATAAGCTTGGGCTCGTGCGGCCGAGGCCCTCCCCGCAGCCTACTGCTTTGGTGCACCTGTCCTCCGATGATCATTCCTCCGAAGCCACCGCGGACGAGATGGTGGAGGAGTCCTCTATCCCGCGGCAAAGGGAGTTCCTTCACGACTTTCTTGACGACGATGATGATGACGAGCCCCCGGTGGTGGAGGTGCCGCGCCTTTCTGGAGTCACCACGAGGTCTGGGGTATCCTCTTAGAGGTAACCCAAGCAAGTGGCCAAGAATAAGAGCAGGACTGCGTTGATTCCTCCGGGCGGTGCTCCACCTTCGCTGACGATGTTCCGGGCTGCACCAACCGCAAGCTCTCCCGCTCCCAAAAGCTCTAGGCCAACTACTCCACCCCAGCGCCCGCTGCTGAGCATGAAGAAGAGCTATGCCTTCGCCGGCCAGTAAGTCTTTTCCTTAACCTTGTTCGTTGATCCTTGGAGCGATGCTTACGCCTTCACCTGTCGTTAGGCAGCAGCCGTCGAAGAAGCAAAAGAGGGCACGGAGGTTGCCAAGGCCGCAAATGCTGAGGTGGCTGCCGCGACCCTGGCTAAGGAGGATGTCACGGCCCTCACAGCCCTGATGGTGATGCCGTCTCCCGAGGCCATGCAAGCCCGTCCTCAGGAGGGGGTGGTGCCTCCGGCAGGCCTGACCCCTCCAGCACCCAGCCTTGCCGCGGCTGCTGAGGTCGACCAGCCTCCGGAGCCCTCGGCCCTTCCTGAGGCTGAGGTTTCCTCTGTCTTGGCGCCGAGGGCGTCTCCTTCCTTACCCAGCACATAGCTGAGTCGTGGCGCTCCTGCCACCTCCGGGACCCTGGAAGAGGCAAGGGCGGCGCTGGACCTCCTCCAGGGTGAACTTCAGGGCCCAGATCGTCGCTCAGCGCAGGGACGCCTGGGGCTGATCTCTGGTTGGCTCAAGGCTGATGCGTCTGTTCGCGCGGCCTGGGGTTCTGCAGAGGAAGCCCAGAAGGCACTCAGGCTGGCCGCCACGGTGCGCGACCTGGCGCGGAAGGAAGCCACATAAGCTGAGGACCGGTGTCGCATGATGGAAGCTGATATGAAATCTCTTCAGGACCGGCAAGCCGCCCAGGCCAGCCAGCTCCAGGAGCGTGAGGAGAAGCTGAAGGCTCAGGAAGCTGCCGTCTCGACCAAGAGACCGAGTTGAAGAAGGTGGCCTTAGAGCAGGCTGGAGAGCGCGACCACCTGACGAAACTGAAGGAGGAGGCGGAGGCAGCCCAAGCGTCCCTCGCCGAGGCCAAAAAGGTGGCCGCCATGGAGTGCAGCACTCTTACCTCCCTCAAGGCACATTTCCACAAGGCCTAGAAGGCGCTCTTTGGAGATGATCCCTTGAAGAAGGCGGTGGTGACGACCCCGAGAGAGAGCCATGCTGCTCTGCTTCCTGAAGTCATGGTGGTGCTCGAAGATGCTGTCGATGGGTTTGCCTTCTTGGTGGAAAGGGAGGTGCGCTCACTTTCTTCCTCGGCTCTCACGTGCGTATTCAGCCATCTTTATCTCCAGGATGCCAGCTTTGACCTCTCCTCCTTCCTTACTCCGGTGGACTGCGACTCCCAGGATGTTGCTGCTGCCGCCGTGAAGAGCTTCGTGGACGCCATGCTGAGCAAGTTCCTGGTCGTTTGTCCTCCGACTGAAGCCGGTGGAACGGACGACGTGCCTGGCGATGAGGCTCTGCTGGCGGGCAGTGGTGATGCCCAAGTCTGAAGAGCTGGCCCAGCGATTCTGCCTTTCCTTGGCTGTCCTGTATCATGCAACATGCCTCGGGGAGGCGTTTAAACTATTTGCTTGGAACAATATGTCTTGTAATAACTAGATTATGCTCCTTCGGCTTTTTTGTTTGCTTTGTTGTTCTACGTCGGCAGAGCCCAGCCCCGCGTATACCTCAGCCGCCGTTGGGTCGTCCGGATCACCAGGACGAGCCCAAGGGGTGAGGGGCTACGTGACCAGTTAGGCTCCTGAGATGCGATGCTCAGGAGTCCTCCTTGACGCGCGAACAGCTTAGGAAAAGGTGCATGGGCAAGCCTTGGTGTTCTGCGTCGGCAGGGCCCAGTCCCACGTATACCTTAGCCGCCGTTAGGTCATCCAGATCACCAGGACGAGCCCAAGGGTTGATGGGCTACATGGCCAGTTAGGCTCTTGGGACGTGATGCTCAAGAGTCCCCCTTAACGTACGAACGGCTTGGAAGGGAAGGGTGAGAGCCAGGTCTTGGCGTTCTGCGTCGGTAGGGCCCGGCCCCGCGCATGCCTCGGTCGTCGTTGAGTTGTCCGGATCACCAGGACGAGCCCAAGAGGTGAGGGGCTACGTGACCAGTTAGGCTCCTGAGATGCGATGCTCAGGAGTCCCCCTTGACGTACAAACAGACCATCATACCTTTTCCTCGCCGAGCTCTCGCTTGGGAGGGGTGCACGAAGACCAGGCCCGTGAGGCCTAGCAAGGTGGGGTACGCCAGGCATGACCTAAGCGTAGCCCCCGTGCCCAGCCCCCTCACGCTACCTTCCCGAGGGAGAGCAGCATGGTGAGGCTAGTCACTGAGCCTGGAGGCTTCCTGAGGTTAATGGGGCCGCGAGGCCACCCCCAGTTGTTTATCACCAGCGCGGAGCATAGCGCTTCCGCTCTTGCACGGGCATAGCCGCTCCTCGACACTTGATGGCCAGCGCGGAGCATGGTGCTTCCACTGGTGCGTGGGAGGGGGCTCCCTCTAAGGAGAGCCACCGGGGCGTGTACAGCCCTGCCCTGACGCGTGACTTGTACGGCAGGGCTGGAGGAGGCGTATATGGGCACCCATGAGCTAGCGCGGGACTCACGAGGCTCTACCTCAAGGCGGGTTGCGCCTGGTCTTGATCGGAGATGCTTGGACTGGTCCTGCGAGATGGTTAGGCAGCCTGCACCGAATGAGTTTCCTGAGGTTATTGCATGAGAAGGCCAGACACCAACGACCCCAGGAGGTGACGTGAATGGGACCGGCCCGCTAGACAAAGCTCAGCCGTTGGATTTATCCACGCTGCAGGGACGGACCCGAGCACAGAAGCCGTGCCCAGTCTTCTCATGCAAAGACCCTGAAGAAAAACAACCGGCGCACGGTTCCTGTGGCCACGGGGGCACCAGGTCGCGCGCCCTCACTCATACTCCGGCGATTAGCTCATCCGAGAACAAGGAACCAAGGACCACGGGAGGTGACGTACACGGGACTGGCCCGCGAGCCAGAGCTCAGCCTCTTGGGTTTAGCGACGCTACAGGGACGGACTCGAGCACAGACGCCGTGCCAATCCTTAATCATGAGGCGGTCGCCGAAGGGCTCGCAAGGGCACGAGACATTCTTAGCGACGAAGCGCCGGTCAGGCAGTCAATAATTCGGTAGTAGCTTTCAAAGGATTGTAATTGGCTCTGATAAATGCGGAAAGGGTACAAGTCGCATGGATGGACCCACACGGCCTGGGGATGAAGCAGCCCGAGGGGCGCCCCCAAACTGAACGAACTAGAGAGATGTCACCTGGTACCGTTGCTGAAGAGGTGTTGAAGTAGCCAAAAAACGCGCGCCGCTGGAGCCGTTCCTCACGAGCCGCTCCGGCACTGAGCCTCGGGAGACTCGGTGGGACCAAGAGGCTCCTGAAGATGCTCCTCCATCTCCGACAGGACCGCCTAGTGCCTGGCCTCGCAGGCTGTCCGAGCGTCCCTCATGTAGCACTGGAACGCCTCAGCCGCGCCCGCCAGGCCAAAAGGCATGCAGATGTAGCTGTGAGGCGGACCCTCGCATCGCCCGACACGAGACGGCCACATGAGCTGCTGAGACGCGGCCCTGTTGAGCCCGGGGATGTCGATGCAGACGCGGAACTCCTTACCCTCGCCAGAGCAGTGAGTTGCACCACGCGGCAGGCGATGATCGCCTTGCAGAGCCCTTCCTTCCTGAATCTCCTCGATTGCCTTGCTGATGAACTCCTGAACACCTGGTGCCTCACGCCTGCTGCCTTCTGCTGGGAAATGTGCTCTGAAGAGCGCCTCCACATGGTGCCCGAGTGCCACTCTCGCGACATTGGCTAGATCTGAGGCCCTCCAAAGGAGAGCCCCCGAGCCCAGCCTGAGAGGAGCGTCGGGCACGCCTTCCTATGCGATGGGTGAAGGTGCCGCGTCCGGAGATGCGAGGCTCAGCGCTGCGTGATACGTCTCCAATGTATCTATAATTTTTTATTGTTCCATGCTATTATATTACCCCTTTTGGATGTTTATGGGCTTTATTTTACACATTTATATCATTTTTGGGACTAACCTACTAACCAGAGGCCCAGCCCGTATTGCTGTTTTTTTTGCCTATTTCAGTATTTCGAAGAAAAGGAATATCAAACGGAGTCCAAACGGAATGAAACCTTCAGGAGCGTGATTTTTGGAACGAATGTGATCCGGAGAACTTGGAGTGCAAGTCAAGAAGCAGACGAGGGCTCCAAGAGATAGGAGGGCGCGCCCACCCCTCCTGGGCGCGCCCCCCTCTCCTAGGCCCCACAGGCGGCCACCAACGTACTTCTTCCTCCTATATATACCTACGTACCCCGAAAACATCCAGGGAGCCAACAAAACACAATTTCCATCGCCGTAACCTTCTGTATCCGCGAGATCCCATCTTGGAGCTTTCACCGGCGCTCCGCCGGAGGGGGAATCGACCATGGAGGGCTTCTACATCAACACCATAGCCCTTCCGATGAGTTGTGAGTAGTTTACCACAGACCTTCGGGTCCATGGTTATAGTAAGAAGAGGCAGGGGAGGTAAGCCTAACAAATAGAGGAGTGAAACCTCCAACAGAGAAGAACGGGCATAACCTCCAACATCGAAAACATCATAGAAGAAGCATGTGAACTCCGTTTTTGATGAACTCGAGCTTGTCATCAAGATGATCATAAGCTCCAAAACTCACAAAGAGAACCAAACAAGAACCAAGAAAGATGATGCAAGGATGCAATGGTTTGAGCTCTCTCCGAATGATACGATCAAGTTACTCATCGAGAGCCCCCTTGATAGTACGACAATCGAACCTAAAACCCGGTCTCCCAACTATCATCATGAGATCGGTAAAAAGGAAAACCTATCAAGGGCAAACCTTTGCCTTGCACATGGTCCACTTGAGCTAGATGATGACGATCATGACTCCCTCAAGTTGGACCACCTTTCTTGATTGCTCCCCCATACTCCACTATGGGTGAGCCACACTTCCGCACATCTTCACAAGTCCATTATCACCACAATGGACGGCAAGCTTCAATCATTCGATCTCTTCGTGATGCTTCACTTGAACTTGCACACCACAACCTAACCCCACAAAGAACTCTCACGAAGATTATGGGTTAGTACACAAAGCATAATTGACAATGCTTACCATACCATGGGATCGCTTGATCCCTCTCGGTACATCTTCTGTGCTTTGTGTGTTGATCAACTTGATTCACTCTTTGACTTAGTCTTGATCAACCTCTCACATGACCAATCTTTAGGTAATTCCTTGAATGGCACCTTGGTCATCACAAACTCTCCTTGAAACCAACAAATGGACTCCAAGAAAAGCCTATGGACAAATCCTTCAGATAAAACTCAAGGCAACCATTAGTCCATAGAGATTGTCATCAATTACCAAAACCAAACATGGGGGCACCGCATGTTCTTTCAGTGGTTTTGTTTTCTTTCACTAACAGAGCTTATAAGATTTCCTGTTGAGTTTTGTGTTGTGAAGTTTTCAAGTTTTGGGTAAAGCTTTGATGGACTATGGAATAAGGAGTGCAAAAGCCTAAGCTTGGGGATTCCCAAGGCACCCCAAGATATTCAAGAATAGCCAAAAGCCTAAGCTTGGGGATGCCTCGGGAAGGCATCCCCTCTTTCGTCTTCGTTCATTGGTAATTTTACTTGGAGCTATATTTTTATTCGCCACATGATATGTGTTTTGCTTGGAGCGTCGTGTATTATATTAGTCTTTGCTTTTTAGTTTAACACAATCATCCTTGCTGTACACACCTTTTGGGAGAAGCCTACTTGGTTGAATTTGTTAGAATATGCTATGTGCTTCACTTATATCTTTTGAGCTTGATAGTTTTTGCTCTAGTACTTCACTTATATCTTTTAGAGCACGGCGGTGGCTTAATTTTGAAGAAATTGCTAGTCTCTCATGCTTCACTTATATTATTTTGAGAGTCTTTTAGAACAGCATGGTATTTGCTATGGTTATGAATTTGGTCCTAGAATGATGAGCATCCAAGTTGGGTATAATAAAAACTATCATAGGAAGTGAATTGGATGCTATGATCAATTTGATGCTTGATAATTGTTTTGAGATATAAAGGTAGTAATGTTAGAATCATGCTAGTGGGTAATTATGAAATTGAGAAATACTTTTGTTGAAGTTGGCAAGTCCCGTAGCATGCACGTATGGTAAAAGTTGTGTGACAAATTTGTTGCATGAGGTGCTCTTTTGATTGTCTTCCTTATGAGTGGCAGTCGGGGACGAGCGATGGTCTTTTCCTACCAATCTATCCCTCTAGGGGCATGCGTAGTAGTACTTTGCTTCGAGGGCTAAGTAGACTTTTGCAATAAGTATATGAGTTCTTTATGACTAATGTGAGTCCATGGATATACGCACACTCATCCTTCCACTTTGCTAGCCTCTATTATACCGCGCAACTTTCGCCGGTATCACACCCATTATTTACCTTCCTCAAAACAGCCACCATTCCTACCTATTATGGCATTTCCATAGCCATTCCGAGATATATTGCCATGCAACTTTCCACCATTCCATTTATTATGACACGTTCCATCATTGTCATATTGCTCTTTGCATGATCATGTAGTTGACATCGTATTTGTGGCAAGGCCACCTTCATAATTTTCATACATGTCGCTCTTGATTCATTGTATATCCCGGTACACCGCCGGAGACATTCATAAAGAGTCATATCTTGTTCTATCTTTGAGTTGTAATTCTTGAGTTATAAATCAATAGAAGTGTGATGATCTTCATTATTAGAGCATTGTCTCAGTGAGGAAAGGATGATGAAGACTATGATTCCCCCACAAGTCGGGATGAGACTTCGGACTTTAAAAAAAACGAAAAAAAAAGAAAGGCTAAAAATAAAAAAAGGAGGCCAAAGAAAAAAAGAAAAAAAGGAAAAAAAGGGGAAAAGAAAAAAAATAAAATGAGAGAAAAACAGAGAAGGGACAATGCTACTATCTCCTTTTCCACACTTGTGCTTCAAAGTAGCACCATGATCTTCATGATAGAGAGTCTCCTATGTTGTCACTTTCATATACTAGTGGGAATTTTTCATTATAAAACTTGGCTTGTATATTCCAATGATGGGCTTCCTCAAAATGCCCTAGGTCTTCGTGAGCAAGCGAGTTGGATGCACACCCACTTAGTTTCTTTTGTTGAGCTTTCATATATTTATAGCTCTAGTGCATCCGTTGCATGGCAATCCCTACTCACTCACATTGATATCTATTGATGGGCATCTCCATAGCCTGTTGATACGCCTAGTTGATGTGAGACTATCTTCTCCTTTTTTTGTCCTTACAACCACCACCATATACCACCATAGTGCTATGTCCATGGCTTGCGCTCATGTATTGCGTAAGAGTTGAAAAAGCTGAAGCGCGTTAAAAAGTATGAACCAATTGCTCGACTCGTCATCGGGGTTGTACACGATGGGAGTATGTTGTGTAATGAAAATGAAGCATGGCCTAATTATATGATTTTGTAGGGATAAGCTTTCTTTGGTTATGCTATTTTGATAGGACATGATTACTTGTTAGTATGCTTCGAAGTATTATTATTTTTATGTTTTATAAGCTTTTATCTTGAATCATTTGGATCTGAACATTCATGCCACAATAAAGAAAATTACATTGAGAATTATGCTAGGTAGCATTCCATATCAAAAATTTTGTTTTTATCATTTACCTACTCGAGGACGAGCATGAATTAAGCTTGGGGATGCTTGATACGTTTCCAACGTATCTATAATTTTTGATTGTTCCATGCTATTATATTACCCCTTTTGGATGTTTATGGGCTTTATTTACACATTTATATCATTTTTGGGACTAACCTACTTACCAGAGGCCCAGCCCGTATTGCTGCTTTTTTGCCTATTTCAGTATTTCGAAGAAAAGGAATATCAAACAGAGTCCAAACGGAATGAAACCTTCGGGAGCGTGATTTTTGGAACGAACGTGATCCGGAGAACTTGGAGTGCAAGTCAAGAAGCAGACGAGGGCTCCAAGAGATAGGAGGGCGCGCCCCCTGTCTCCTGGGCCCCACAGGCGGCCACCGACGTACTTCTTCCTCCTATATATACCTACGTACCCCGAAAACATCCAGGGAGCCAACGAAACACAATTTCCACCGCCGTAACCTTCTGTATCCGTGAGATGCTATCTTGGAGCCTTCGCCGGCGCTCCGCCGGAGGGGGGATCGACCACGGAGGGCTTCTACATCAACACCATAGCCCTTCCGATGAGTTGTGAGTAGTTTACCATAGACCTTCGGGTCCATAGTTATTAGCTAGATGGCTTCTTCTCTCTTTTTGGATCTCAATACAATGTTCTCCCCCTCTCTTGTGGAGATCTATTCGATGTAAACTCTTTTTGCAGTGTGTTTGTTGAGATCCAATGAATTGTGGGTTTATGATCAAGTTTATCTATGAGAAATATTTGAATCTCCTCTGAATTCTTTTATGTATGATTGAGTTATCTTTGCAAGTCGCTTCGAATTATAAGTTTGGTTTGGCCTACTATATTGATCTTTCTTGCCATGGGAGAAGTGCCTAGCTTTGGGTTCAATCTTGCGGTGTCCTTTCCCAGTGACAGCAGGGGCAGCAAGGCGCGTATTGTATTGTTGCCATCGAGGATAAAAAGATAGGGTTTATATCATATTGCTTGAGTTTATCCCTCAACATCATGTCATCTTGCTTAATGCGTTACTCTGTTCTTTAAGAACTTAATACTCTAGATGCAGACAGGAGTCGGTCGATTTGTTGAGTAATAGTAGTAGATGCAGGCAGGAGTCGGTCTACTTGTTGCGGACGTGATGCCTATATACATGATCATGCCTAGATAATCTCATAATTATTCGCTTTTCTATCAATTGCTCGACAGTAATTTGTTCACCCACCGTAATACTTATGCTATCTTGAGAGAAGCCACTAGTGAAACCTATGGGCCCCGGGTCTTCTTTTATCATATTTGCTTTCAATCTACTTTTATTTGCATCTTTACTTTTTGCATCTATATTATAAAATACCAAAAATATATTTATCTTATCATACTATCTCTATCAGATCTCACTTTCGCAAGTGGCCGTGAAGGGATTGACAACCCCTTTATTGCGTTGGTTGCGAGTTCTTTGTTTGTTTGTGTAGGTGCGTGGGACTTTTGAGGAGCCTCCTACTGGATTGATACCTTGGTTCTCAAAAACTGAGGGAAATACTTACACTACTATTGTTGCATCACCCTTTCCTCTTCAAGGAAAACCAACGCAAAATCAAGACGTAGCACTACGTGCTCGAGTGATGCTCCCTCATGAGATCCATGTCCCAGCTGCAGCTTCTTCGGCTTGGGGGCGACCTCAGGAGGGAGGGCGCCGTCCTCGTCTTCGGGGTTCTCAACTGCTGCAGCCTGGAAGGCGCGCTCGAGGGAGCACACCGCATCCTTCTCTTGACAGGGGACCGTGATGACGCCACCGCTTCCTAGCATCTTGAGGATGTTGTAGCCGTTGTGCGTGGCCGCCATGAACTTGGCCAGTGCTAGATACCCTAGGATGGTGTTGCAGGGCAGGAAGATGTCGGCAACGTCAAAGTCGATGAGCTCAGTGTGGTAGTTGTTGCGCTCGCCGAAGGTGACAGGGAGGCGAACCTGCCCGATTAGGTGTGTCGATCCGTCGCTCACTCTTGAGAATGGCTTGGTGGGGTGAAGCTGGTAGTATGGCACCTGGAGCCTGTCGAACGTATGAACAGAGAGAACATTGAGTCCTGCTCCACCATTGATGAGGGTCTTGGTGACGGTCACATTGCTGATGACGGGGGAGCAGAGCATGGGGAGTGCGCCAGCGATAGCCGCACACTTGAGAAGGTCTGAGGAGTTGAAGGTGATGGCGCCCTTGGACCACTTGAGAGGGCGAGTTGCTTCAGGCTTGGGGAGCGCTGCATTCACCTCGCGCGCGAACTGCTTGAAGACGCGGGTGGGACGCCGGGGCCCGTGAACCGCCCAAGATGCAGGCACTGGTTCGTGGCTCCTGGAATCCCCCGGCCCCCTCGTCCTGGTGGCGATCTTCATTCCTCCTTGGTGGTGGAGGCAAAGGATGCAAGGTTGCATTGCCCTGAGGTCGATCCTCACGAGGCTGCTCCCTCCAGTTGCCCTCGCGAGGCTGGTACTGCCAGCAGTCCTCACCAGGGTGGTCGCACCTTTCCTGGTGATGGTCGCGTCCATCCCAGCGTCCTCCACCTCGACCACCTCCGGGACCATAGCCTCGATCGTTGCGCTCTAGGCGTCGACCGAGGCACCCATCGGGGAGAGCCCTGAGCTCCTGGCAGTCGCTGGTGTTGTGGCTGTAAACGTTGTGGAAGGCGCAGAACAACCACTTGCCCTTGGATGACTCGGGGTGGTCGCAGCTGCGCTTCGTCTCTGCCTCAGCCGCAAGCACGGCTGGCCCCTTGCGCTTCACATTCTTGGTCTTGGTCTTCTTGTCTTCTAGGTCAGCATCGGGGAGCTCGAGGAGGGAGAGGCGTCCCTCCTCAGCCCTCGCACACTTGTTCGCCACGTTGAACATCTCCAGAGCGGTGCAAAGATCCTCGTGGATGGCGAGCTCCTCCTTCATCTTGACATCACATACGCCATCGGTGAACGCTGAGATGATGGCCTCGTCCGACACCTTGGGAATCTTGAGGCAAACGTTGTTGAAGCGTTGGATATACTTCTACAGGGTCTCTCCAGGTTGCTGCTTGATGCGGCGCAGGTCACCCGCAGCCGGCGGACGGTCACGAGTGCCCTGGAAATTGGCGATGAAGCGGTTGTGCATCTCCTCCCAGGAAGAAACTGACCCCTCGGTCAGGTTCAGGAGCCAAGAACATGCGCCATCCTTGAGGGCCATCGGGAACCAGTTTTCCATGATCTTCTCGTCGCTGCTGGCCGCCTCGATGCTCAGCTCATAGAGCTGCAGGAACTTGGTGGGGTCTGCGGTGCCGTCGTAGCGCGGAGGCAGGTCGGGCTTGAACTTACTTGGCCAGACGACGTTGTAGAGCTCCGGAGTGAACGTGCGGCATCCTGCCGTGGCCATCGGAGGTCGTCGAGGGGGTGGAACATGATCCTGGTGCACGCGCACCGCCACCTCCTATGGCGGCACACGAGCCTGGTGCTGGGGTGCCGGAAGCACACGCGCTTCTCCTTGGGGACGCTGCACCACCTGGCAGCTCACGTCATCTCGAGCCGACACCGAGTGCTGCGGGTCATGCTGTGGAGCCACACGCCTTGGCTCGATGATGGCGCCCCGGGCTGGAGGTGGTGGAGGAGCCCCATGCGCCACATCGCCCGCTGCAGGTGGTTGCTGAGGCAGCGAACGAGCCGACCCGGCGGAGCACCCGTGCGCGACGCTGATGAGCTCGGCGATTCGCTCGAGCCACTCCTCGTAGAGATCACCCACTGGGCGGTGGCAAAGAAGCTCCCGCGCCGTGAGCAGAGCGGCCTGCGCGTCCACCTGGCCGCGACGCGCATGGCATGACGAAGCTGCTGGGGTCAGTGACGGAGTGGCGTTGCGGCCGTCACGGTGCACCGACGGGTGCAGCGATGAAGCTTGATGCTCGTGGCCGGCTGGGCCCGTGGCGGCGTTGGCCACCGGGGAAGGAGCACGACGGGCACAACCGTCACCCGCAGGAGCCGTCTGGGCGATGCGGGTGGCGACTGCAGCCCGACGCTCGGCGCGAGCCTGGCGCGCGTCGGCCATGGAGGTGTCGGAGCGGTGGCGGACCGTACGACGAAAGAGAGGATCCGACGCACCCCTACGTGGCGCGCCAAATGTCGGATTTCAGGATCCGGCAACCCTTGAGAGATTCGAACACTGGGGTGCGTGCGGAGATCTCGACCTGTCCAGCCTGCCTACTCGCCATCCTCCTAAGCCTAGCGTGTCGGGCCCAAAGAGACACAAGGACACAGAGATTTGTACTGGTTCGGGCCACCGTTGTGGTGTAATACCCTAATCCAGTGTGGTGTGGTGGATTGCCTTGTAGGCTGCGGATGAACAAGTACAATGGATGAAGAAGCCTCACGAGGTAAGGTGTTCTTGAGCTGGTGTGGTGGTCGGGTGAGAATGGATCCAATCCCCCCACTATGGTGGTGGCTAGTCCTATTTATAGCGGCCTTGGTCCTCTTCCCAAATATGAGCGGGAAGGGATCCCACAACGGCCAGATTTGAAAGGGGACAAGTAGTACAGTCTATCCTGACAGAAGTAGTCTTCGCCTGCGAAAAGCCTCTGGTCGTGATGCTGCGGTGGTCTCGTCGACGACCTCCGTCCTGCCGTCCTGGCGGTCTTGGTCTTGTTGCATCGGAATGGAAACCTTTGGTTGATTCCTCGGGACTCCGCACCTCTTGCCTCCTTTGCATCGAAGGGGAAACCTGCGCTCTGCACCCGCCTGGCCTTGGTCGTCATGGCTCACGTCAGCTGGGCCTCGTGAGGTACTTGCATAGAACTCTCCGTCCCTTAGGAGCCAGCCCTGAGGAGGCTGATTCCTTCGAGGATCTTGGTGTCGTCCGCCTCGCGAGGCTTGGCCCCTCGCGAGGGTCTTGTGATGTTGGTGTTGAAGCTGGGCCGTATCAGGCCGTCGAGGAGCCACGTGGTGGGCTGCAGGCAGACAGGGCTGGGTACCCCCATATCCTGGACGCCAACAAATCCTGATCCAGCTAGTTGAATAAACCGTGTGCGTGGCACCAAACGTTTTCTACTCCCACGAGCGACAAGGGTTTCTGTGCCTCTCGTAGATGTTTTTAGTTTGTTTAGAGTTCATGCCTCACTAAGGAATGCCAGATGTTGGCAACTACTTGAAGGTGAAGTAAGGTTCTTCTTGCCTAGCCTGTGTCCTAGCGATGCGTTTAGTGTTGCCAGAGGGCGTGCCGAAGTGTGTCAGACTGCGGATCTTGTAGGATTTTTTGTTGTGGTGGACCTTTGGGATGCGTTTGGCCCACCCTAGTGAAGTCACTGATAGGTGGTCTACGGGCATTGATGTAATTTCTATTACTTCTGATGTTCTTGGTACTGTCATGGTATATGGTTAATAGATTGGAAGTCTTTTCTCGAAAAGAACTTGCTGGGTGAAATAGTCATTTTATTGTTCTGAAAAATATTTTAGAAGGTTTTTTAGTCGTAGGTAGATGGTCTACTGATAGGGGTTTAAGATGTTTTTTTATTTTGAATATTTTTTGAAAATATGCGTATTTTTCAAAAAGGAATCAATTTTCAAAATATCTACTTGTTTAATAAAAGAAAGATTTTTTGAAAATGCCCAACATTTTTTTAAAATTCTGAATATTTATTGAATTCCTGAATTTTTTTGGGGAATGAGATTATTTCTTAAAATTCTAAACCTTTTGAATTCCAAAATAATTTTAAAACATATTTTCAAAAAATTCTATTCAATATTTGAAAATCCCGAATAATTTGCGTGAACACAATCATTCTTCAAGTCCTAAATAATCCTTAAAAAATTTGAGCATTTTTTTAAGAAGGGAACTTTTGGAAAAAACGGAAAATGGAAAATAAAAATAAAAACCGAAGAAACCAGTAAAAGGAACACAATAATAAGAAACAGAAACAGAAAATCAAACCCAAACCGGTGCCCAAAACTAGAACGCTAAACGGGTCAACCAGTTCCCGCGCGCTCCTATTTCAACAGGCTGGCCCATTTCGGGGTTTACCACACAACCGGTTTTCGAAAGGATCCAGAACCTTCCCTGAAGCGGTTTTTTTTTCATCTTTATTTTCCATTTTTCCTCTTTTTTCTTTTTTTCTTTTTTTCCTGTTATTCTTTTTTCATTTTTATTCCTGTTTTTCAATTTACGAAAATCTTCTAAATTCGCATTTTTACGTGATTTTTTTTCAAAGATGAACATTTTTTTGGAAATCATGGTTTTGTTTTGACAAATTTGTGAACATTCCCTTAAATCACATGGAGTACATTTTTTTGAAACCATGAACATTTTTTTATAACTCACGAATATTTTTTCAAAATCGTGAACAATTTTCAGAAGTTTATGAACATTCTCTTAAATGATGAACATGTTTTCAAATTCTTGAACATTTTTATAAAACTCATGAATTTTTTTTGAATCATGAACAATTTTTAAATTTAAGACAATTTTAAGAAATCATGAACATTTTTTTCAAAGATGATCATTTCTTGGGAAATCATGCTTTTGTTTTGAAAAAATTGTGGACATTCTCTTATATCATGTACATTTTTTTTGAATACATGAATATTTTTTTATAACTCACGAACATTTTTTCAAAATCATGAACAATTTTTAGAACTTTATGAACATTCTCCTAAATGATGAACATGTGTTCAATTTCGTGAACATTTTTTTAAAACAAATAAACATTGTTTTGATTCATGGACAATTTTTAAATTTCAGACAATTTTTTAAATTATGAACATTTTTTTATCAATTCTTGATTTAGTTTTTCGAATTCATGAACAATTTTTAAAATCATGAACATTTTTTACAAATTCGTGAACATTTTTCAATTTCACGATCCTTTTTTGAAATCATGAACATTGTTTTACAAATTCTGTGAATATTTTTTGAAATCGTGAACATTGTTTTAAATTCATGAACGTCTTTTTACCAAATTCATGAACAATTTTTGAATTACCGAGCATCTTTTTTGAAATCATGATTGTTTTATTCAAAATTAGCAACTTTTCTGAAATTTAGGACATTTTGATACCCGAAAATGTTGAATAAAAGAAAAGAAGAAAAGTAAATAAAGAAAAAGGAAACATCCGCAAAAAAAAGCAGGCGGCGTCCCGGCCACACATGGGCCGGCCCAGAAGGGGAGCGGGGGGTGCGCGCCTGTTGACACCAGATTTTGGCACGGGCAATAACTTATTTAAGATGGCTTTAAATGGAGAAGTGTTCTATATGAAAGAGTTCCGTATTGTTGATATGGCATCTTTGAAGTTTGGGCCGTCGCCGTCCGGTTTCATCTCGAAGGCCGAAACTATGCTCAAAGTACTAAGATCTTATATTCAGAGTACAGTTTGGCCGATTAGGCCCCCAAGAAGATCTCAAACAGAAAAATGATCTACATGAATTGTCTTCGTCTCGTCGAAACGATCGATTTTGATATAAGAAACGTCTCAATCGGAGTTCGTATGCAAAAGTGTCAGGCGAAAACGCGCGGGTGCATCAGGATGGCCGGACACTCCGGGAATGACCATCCGGGTTTTGGATTTCTCCGAGGATGGCCGGACACTCCGGGGGTGTTTGTCCGGGTTTTGGATTTTTCTGCCGCAGACTTCGGAAAACAGCCGAAAACTCCCTCAAAATGGCCTCTGATCAAAAAACATTCAACATGAAAGTTGTTCGTCTCATCGAAACCGTCAAGATTGCTTTTGGGATCGTTTCCATCCGTGGTCGTTTACTACCTCAAACATGCCCCACAAGGTTCAGCCAGTTTAAACCGAACAGTTTTGGAAAGTTCGGACAAAACCAATCCGAATTTGACTAGGGTTTTGGACGTGAATCCAAGCCTTTCCTTGCACGGAAAGTCCAGCCGCCTCTTATATACGTAAGGGGTGACGGCCGATTGAACAACACACAATCGATCAATTCATCTACCACTTTTTATCTTTTATCTTTTCTCCTTAACCCTAGTTCTTCTTCTTCCTCGTTCTTCGTTGTTCTTCTTCATTGCAGGGCGGCGAACCTCGAGGCCCTAGGGGCAGTCAAGCCGACCTAGGGCAGCCCATAGCCGCCGCGCGCCCTGACGGGGTCCCTCCCGGGCGTGTGGGGTTTCGGGTATACAAAAGCGCCCCCCGGATTGTCCTGCGTACCGCGCTTCCGGCGGGACTCCTTCAACGTGAGCTGCGGTGCATCACCCCCGGCGTCGAGGGTACACGGCGACGTGTTCGTGTGCGAACACACTTTTTGGCGACTCCGCTAGGGACGAAGCTTTGAACGGTCTCCGGCCCGTTCTTGCTACGAAGAGATCATCATCTAGGGTTTGGAATTTGCAAAGGTAATATGAATACCCAATTCACATATGCAGATGCAAATAATGCATATGTTGTTTCTAGATCATCTAATGAGCATAATGTATCGGCTAGCCCTAGCTTTATCAACCATGCATCTAATTATGTGCGAGAGCCGATGCAACATAATCTTCATGCTTCAACTTTATATAATTTTAGCAACATGCAACATATGTATCCCAACTCCCATGCATCGGCAACCCCACAAATCTATATGCCGATGAACAACATGATGAGTTCGGTTAATCAAGTTGAAACACCCCATGTAGGAACTTTCAATGGCATGCAACATAGTGTTTCATCTTTTTATTCATCGGCAACTAATTTGCAACATGTTAATCCAAACATGTCGGTGGATCAGGGAATTGGCCATGCTACTACTAGTTATTCGGCCAATTACCCTCAAACATAATATGCTACACATCATGCTACTAGTTTTTTGGCACCATACGCAACTGTTGATGTCCATAATTCGGCTCCGCCCCTTAATGGTCATGGCCGACTAAGTGAAACTTCTACAGGAGCCCAAATGCCTTCACCTACTACCGTGGCATATCATGTTCCCCCTATACAATTACAGAATTTCGGCAACATCTCATTGCCGAAAGAGTTTAAGAGCATTGGGGGGCAACCATATCCAGACTGGGTAGTTGAGAACAAGCTTACATTCTTTTGGGATTTGTGCAACTCCATTCGAAAGGAACTAATAGAAGGCGGGAAGCCTCATGATTTTGCTGCAGTAAAAGCTAGAGTTGTGCAAATGATGCAGTTGCCCAGTGTTGTACCATCCAGTGCACCCCGTAAACAATTGCAAAGTTTCGGCACCTCATTGCCGGAAAAGTCTGAAAGTATTGGGGGGCAATCTCATGAGGAGTGGATGAAAATTGAGATGAAAAAGTTTAAAGCTCGCCAAGCTGAGATGTGGGCTAAAATTAGACAAGAGCGGGAAGCCTTGCAAATTAAAAAAAGATAAAGTTATTGATTCAGGTAACAAAGAAAATTCGGTTATTGGAAAAGCCGAATCAAGTAGTATATATTCTGAATCCATCAAATCCAACGAGGCAAGCATTATTGAGAAAGGGCATGGCAAGCATAGGAAAACAACAGTGCTTGATTTTTTTGAAGCTAATGGAACCTACTTCCTGCCCTATGAGTTCCGTGCCGTAGAAATTGACAAGCTTCAAGGACAAAACAAGTAGCTGAACAAAGTTCGGCCGACAAAAATCTTTAGTGTAATGATGCATGGAATAAAGAAAAAGATGATGAAAAGGCGTTGGAGAGTCATCCAAAGATGAAGCTAGATATTGTTCAAGTCACACCACCATCATGCTCTCCCAACGTATTTGAAGAGGTATGCATAGCGAGTAATTTACCTATTTTCAGATTTGGTCACAACTTTATTGTTGATGCATCTATTAGAAAAATCCTCATAGGTAATTTTGAAAGACCAATGAAGAAGGGTAATTTACTTGTTAGCAATAAAATTGTTTTAGAACATATCGGTCAACCAATTGTGCCATTTATAAAGACCGATAATGACTTATTATTGCAGCCAAAGCTTTCCCCATTGCTTTATCTAAAGTTTATATCTATTTGGGTAGCTTTGCTTATTTCGTACTTGGCTTGCACTTGGTCTCAATTGAGACATGTATGTTCTAACTATTTTTATTTTAGAAATTTAAATCCAAGGTTAAATTCTATTGAGAAAACTGATGCTAGTATAATATCTTACCCAAAGACATCGGAGATAGAGTGCAAAACACAATGCATAGCCGAATGGTGTGATGCAAAATCTGAACCATTCGTTTGTGAAAGAACATGCGGTGCCCCCATGTTTGGTTTTGGTAATTGATGACAATCTCTATGGACTAATGGTTGCATCGAGTTATATTTGAAGGATGTTTCCATAGGCATTTCTTGAAGTCCATGTGTTGGTTTCAAGGAGTTTATGGGTTGACCAAGGTGCTATTAAGGAATTATCCAAAGATTGGTCATGTGAGTGTTGAGCTTATTGCAAGCATGTCTTGAAGAAGAAGATTGTGTGATCATTCATATTTACCTTCAAGACATCATCCAAATGAAGAGAGTCGGAAAGATTCAAGGTTGATCAAGACTAAGTCAAGAGTGAATCAAGTTGATCAACTCACAAAGCATAGAAGATGTACCGAGTGGGACCAAGTGTTCCCATGGTATGGTAAGCATTGTCCATTATGCTTTGTGTACTAACCCATGGTCTACGTGAGAGTTCTTTGTGGGGTTAGGTATGTTTCCATGGTCTTGCGTCAAGAGGAAGATCCCATA
>NC_057803.1:406481668-406492847 GCF_018294505.1 Triticum aestivum
ATTTGGAGTTACAGAATAAAAGTTATGAATTTTTGAAGTTTAAATAATATTCTGGAATTTCCTGATTTAAATTAAATCCAGAAATATATATATTGCGCCAGCATGACGTCAGCATGACGTCAGTGGTCAACTGCGGCTGGCTGGGGTCAAACCTGACGTGTGGGGTCCACACGTCAGTGACAGGGGGGGGGGGGTTTAACAGGGTTAATTTAATCCTAATTAGGAATTAGTGGCGCTGGGGCCCACTGGTCAGTGTCAGGGGGTTAACTAACAGTGATTAGCACTAATCTGACCACCTGGCCGACGGGGCCCACGCGTCAGTGACCCTGGGGGGGTCAAACCCCAGGTCGAACAGGTCAAACCTACCGGCGACATGACGCCGGCGAGGCCCGAGACGGCGGCGCGATACGAAAACGCGCTACAGGGCACGGGCGAGGCCGTGCTTGGGCTCGTTGGAGAGCCCTTGCTCCCGCGCGTCGAACGGTGGTGGTGGCTGTGCCTGAGGTGGCCGGTACCGACGACGGCGAGCTCGTGAGCGGCGGCCGGAGTTCGGGTGCGGTCGGGATCGGCGCTGCTGCTCGCAGGCGAGGGAGCTGAGGCGCTGGAGGGGCTCTACGGGTCGCGGCAAGCACAACGGGCGCATGCCCGTGACCAAATGGTCACCGGGGCTTCGCCGGCGACGAGCCCGTGCGGTGGAGCGTCTCGGCTCCGGTAGAGGGGCGGCTAGAGCTCGAAATCGAACATGGGGTTAGGGGGAAACGAAGCAGGGGCTCACGGGGATCATGCAGGGAGGGTCAACGAGCTCGGGGAAGCACGAACGGCGGCGAATCGACAGCGACCATCGGCGGCGGTCGAGGACGAAGACGATGGCGTGGAGGCGATGCAGAGCTTCCCGAGGGGCTTGGCTTGGTGGGGAGGAAGAGGGGGTCGCGGCGGAGCTCGCAAGCACAGCGAGGGGTCGAGGGGGTGGCCGGTGACGGCTGCTATGGCGAACGGCGGCGATGGGTGCGTCGGGTGAGAGAGAGAGCAGGGGGAGAAGCACGGGAGAGAGGGGGGGGATAAGGCCAGGGGATCGGGGCGGCACCGAGAAGAACCGTCGCGGCGTGGCGCTGGCGTGGCGCTCCGCCCGTGGGCGCGCGCCGGCCACACGCCTAGCCGACTGGCGCCAGGAGGACGACGGTGGTGGTGGGCTGGGCTGGCTTGCTGGGCCAGAGGCGCCAGGTAAGAAGCCCAGGTAAGGTTTCCCTCTTTTATTTATTTCTGTTTTCTAATTTCTGACATTTGTTTGGATTTAAATAAAATATTAAATCATTTTATAACCTTATGCCAATTTTTGCAGGAGCTGGATATATTATTCCAGAGCTCCCCAACAGGTGGCATAATTTTTGGACATATACTAATATATATAACTAATATATTTCCAATGCAAATATTTATGCATTAATTCCAAATGCCCAAAATAAATACCTATGAGCTCTTAAAAATATTGGTTTGATTTTTATCTCTGTCCAATATTTTCAGAGAGAAACATGAGCATTTTCTTGGACCCTTTTGGAGAAATTTTTATTTGGGTCATTTTCAAAATGATTCTGAGGGTTTCACAGATCCCCATTTCAAGTTTCTGATGAAAGAGTAAACATGATGCAACACTCTAATGCATGACTAGCTAGGGTGTGACAACTCACCCCCACTCAAAAGAATCTCGTCCCGAGATTTGGGTTCCTCTGGGAAGAAGGCGGGATACTCAAGTCGAAGACGATCCTCCCTTTCCCAAGTTGCTTCATCCTCAGAATGGTGCGACCATTGAACTTTGAGAAACTTGATATTATGACGTCAGGTGGTACGTTCGGTTTGATCGAGAATACGAATGGGGTACTCTCGATATGTAAGATTATCTTGGAGATCAAGCGTTTCGTGGTCCACTCCACGGATAGGATCCGAGAAGCAACGCCTGAGTTGAGAAACGTGGAAGACATCGTGGACTCTGGAGAGGTGCGGAGGTAGTTCCAACTGGTAGGCAACTTCTCCTCGTTTGGCAAGAATGCGAAAAGGTCCAATGTAACGAGGAGCCAATTTTCCTTTGATACCGAAACGATGGGTTCCCTTCAGAGGGGTGACCCGAAGATAAGCCTTCTCGTCAACCTCGAAAGTCATAGCCTTATGTTTTTGGTCATATTGACTCTTTTGACGAGATTGGGCTGTTTTCAACTTTTCACGAATGATACGAACTTGTTCTTCTGCTTCCTGAATCATATCCGGGCCAAAGAATTGTCTTTCCCCGGTCTCTGACCAGTTAAGGGGTGTTCGACACCGTCGTCCATAGAGAACTTCAAAAGGGGCTTTACCCAAGCTAGATTGATAGCTGTTGTTGTAAGCGAATTCGGCAAATGGAAGGCACTTCTCCTAGTCCATTCCGAATGAGATAACAGAGGCTCGAAGCATGTCTTCTAGAATCTGGTTGACGCGTTCCACTTGACCACTCGACTGAGGGTGGAAGGCGGTGCTAAAGGAGAGACGGGTTCCCATAGCATTTTGGAAACTTTCCCAAAATCGAGAGGTGAAAAGACTTCCTCGATCCGAGTTGATTTCCAAAGGAACACCATGGAGGGACACTATTCGGGAGATGTATAAGTCTGCCAGCTGGCTAGCGGTTATACTCTCACGAACAGGTAAGAAATGGGCTACTTTGGAAAGACGATCGACCACGACGAAAATAGCATTATTCCCTCTCTTGGTCCTGGGAAAACCGGTAATGAAATCCATACCAATTTTATCCCATTTCCATTCAGGAGTAGCTAAGGGTTGAAGGGTGCCAGCAGGCCGTTGATGCTCTGCTTTTACACGACGACAGACGTCGCAATTAGCAATATACTGAGCAATTTCTCTCTTCATCCTAGTCCACCAGAACCTCTGGCGTAGGTCCTAATACATCTTAGTACTACCGGGATGAATGGTGAGAGGAGATTCATGAGCTTCCTTAAGGATCAATCGCCTCAGGTTTCGCACTTTGGGAACCACTAGTCGATTCCCGAAGTATACGACCCCTTGATCATTAATGGAGAAACAATTCGCAACTCCTTTCTGGATGTTTCTCTTGATGCGGGAAATTCCCGGATCTACCTTCTGTGCTTTGATAATCTGATCCGTAAGGGTAGGTTTTGCCACCAAGGTGGAAAGAAAACCTTGAGGAACAATGTGAAGGTTAAGCTTCCGAAATTCCTCATGGAGAAGCGGTTCACTTTGTTCTAACATCAGGTTGTTACAATAAGATTTACGACTTAGCGCATCAGCCATGACGTTGGCTTTCCCTGGGGTGTAGGTTATTCCTAAGTCGAAGTCTGTGATCAACTCAACCCAACGTCTTTGCCTGAGATTCAGATCCGGTTGGGTGAAAATGTACTTCAGACTTTGGTGATCAGTGAATATTTCGCAACGGTTACCGAGGAGGTAATGTCGCCAGGTCTTAAGTGCATAGACTACGGCTGCTAGCTCTAGATCATGAGTAGGATAATTCTCCTCATGTGGGTGCAATTGCCGTGAAGCGTAGGCAATTACGTGTCGATCTTGCATAAGGATGCAACCTAGTCCTTGTCGCGAGGCGTCGCAGTAGATAACAAAGTCCTTGGAGAAGTCTGGCGGTACCAGTACGGGAGCAGAGGTCAGGCGTCTTTTCAGTTCCTGAAAGCTGTGCTCACATTGTGGAGTCCATTCGAACTTCTTATCTTTCTTGAGGAGTTCGGTTAGAGGTTTAGCAACCTTGGAGAAGTTCTCGACAAAGCGACGACAATAGCTCGCTAAGCCCAGAAAACTCCGAACTTGCTTGACCGATTCAGGTGGAGTCCAATTAAGGACGGCTTGAACTCGCTCAGGGTTAACAGCAATACCTTTACCAGATATTACATGACCCAGATAGGTCACTTCTGACAACCAAAATTCACATTTAGAAAATTTGGCATAAAGGCGATGCTCTCGAAGTTTCTGCAACACTAGCCTTAGATGTTCGGCATGTTCTTCCTCGTTCTTGGAGTAGATGAGTATATCATCGAGGTAAACAACGACGAATTTATCCAAATACTCCATGAAGATTGAGTTCATTAACCGAGAAAAGGTGGCTGGAGCGTTGGTTAAACCGAAGGACATGACGGTGTACTCGTATTGGCCATAACGAGTAACAAAGGCCGTTTTAGGAATGTCCCCGTTTCTGATTTTCATTTGATGGTAGCCCAACCTCAAATCCATCTTGGAGAAGACTGAGGATCCAGCGAGCTGATCATACAGGTCGTTGATCCTGGGAAGCGGATATTTGTTCTTGATTGTGACCAAATTGACAGGTCGGTAATCTACAACCATCCGGTCCGTACCATCCTTCTTCTTGACGAATAGGACGGGGCAAGCCCACGGGGATGAGCTAGGTCGGATGAAACCCTTTTTCAAGGACTCATCGAGTTGTTTCTTAAGCTCGGCTAGTTCTAGGGGTGCCATCTTATAGGGTCTTCTAGCAATCGGCACGGTTCCTGGGATGAGATCTATTACGAACTCGACATCCCTGTCAGGTGGAACACCTGGCAATTCCTCTGGGAAGACATCCGGGAAGTCACGGACTACCGGAACGTCCTCAAGGTCTGGCAAAGGGCTGGCGTTAAGAGAAAATAACTGTCGCTTGGCTATTCAGGTCAAGACATTGACTATCTTCCCCGAAGGATGGGTGAGTTGAACAGTCCTAGAGAAGCAATCAATTTTGGCTTGATGAGCTGACATCCAGTCCATACCCAAAATGATATTAATATCTGAAAATTTAAGGGCTATCAAAGATGCAAGGAAAACAAGTCTGTCGACTTGGATTTCATTTCCATGGCTTACTCTAGAAGTTTGCCATTTGGATCCCGGAGTTTGAATTACCATAGAGGTTGGCATATCACCGAATGCGACGTTATGCAAACGAGCATAGTTTTCAGATATAAAAGAATGAGAGGCTCCTGTATCGAAAAGAACAGATGCCGGGTGGCAATTAACAAGAAGCGTACCGAGAACGACGTTGGGATCCTCTTGAGCTTCTTCGGCAGAGATACAGTTGACATGGCCACGTGAAGCGGTGACCAGCTTGGCGTGGAAAACTTTTCCTGTCGGCTTGCCACGGCCAACAGCTTTAGCAGACTAGTTGGGGTTGGTCTGGGGACACTCACGCATATAGTGGCCAGATTCCCCACACTTGAAACAAGTCACGGAACTGGTACGTGGAGAAGCATTGTTGGTTGGACCCCCATAGGGCTTGGCTGGAACAGACTGTTGAACAGGGCGAGGCGCCTGGAAAGATGGCCTCGGTGTGAACCTGGGTGGCAGGGCGGTGTTGGGCACCCACACGCGGCGCTTCTGAGGACCAGCACCGGATGAGGAACCCATGTCACGGCCATGCTTGCGTGTTGCGTCATAGTCAGTCTGACCAGTTTCAGCACTGATGGCTTTGTTAACAAGTTTCTGAAAAGATGTGCACTCATGCAGACGGAGGTCGGGCGAAGCTCAGGACTAAGGCCCTTACGGAACCTTGCTTGCTTCTTGGCGTCAGTAGACACTTCCTCAGTTGCATATCGTGCGAGGTTACCAAACTCCCTGCTGTAAGCATCCACAGAAAGTCGGCCTTGAGTGAAACTGCAAAATTCCTCACGTTTACGGTCCATGAGACCCTCCGGAATGTCATGTTCACAGAAAGCCTCGCTGAATTCAGCCCAAGTAGTGACATGGCCCGCTGGGCGCATAGCTCCATAATTCTCCCACCATAGACTGGCGGGGCCTTCAAGATGATATGCAGCAAAGGTGACCTTGTCAGCCTCCGCTACCAGCGCGGAACACAGTTTGTGAGAGATACTGCGAAGCCAGTCATCAGCGTCGAGAGGCTCGACGGAGTGGTGGAACGTGGGTGGATGTAATTTGATAAAATCACTGAGTGACACCACGTTAGTCCTCTGATGGTGTGCTGTGTTCTGTTCAATACGCTCCAACAAACGGTTGGTCTCCCGCTTGTTTCTTTCGGCTTCCATCATAACCTCGGCTAGGGAAGGAGGATGAGGCAGATTTGCATCCCTGACTTCACTGCCTTCGGCCTGCTCTTGCGGAGCAGGGTTAGTGCGCGTGTTGACCATCCTAGATAAATAAGACAATGATTTAGTTAGGATGATAAGATTCTAACATAGGATACAAAATGTAAGGAATAACTCAGAATGCAAGATGATCATCCGTATGACATGGTAGATACAGAAACTGCTTCTTTTATTCCATCGTCATACACACCATACAGGGTTTAGTACAAGACCAAACAAAGTACTATTACGGTGAAAAGAGGATTACATCTCATCGGAGGCATCCCAAGCTCCTATACATTATTTTTCTACACCTCCGGAAAGAGTACAAACTAGGTCATATCCCACGAGTCACGCGGGACGATAGACGACACAGCTAGTGCGAACTAGTGATACTACCACTAACTCAGACCGATCCGTAGTAGTCCTCGTAGAAGTCACCTCCATAGCCTGGAAGCTCAACATGATCATCCGGAAACAGATGATCTCGCGGAGCTTGTGGACCATAGTGGCTAGGATGAGGTCTTGGACCAACAGACGGTGGCCTGCGGGGACCGCGAGGTGGGGTGATGCCTCCTACATCACGCCATCCCATCACGTCTGGCAGAGCAGATCTCACAGGATAGAGATCGCGCATATCTGAATATCCAGCTTGCACCGCCGGTGCGAACCGAGTCAATGTGGCCCAGTGGTCAGCACGGGTATTGAAGAGCTCTAACCTCAAGGCCCGATTTTCACGGTCCTTATCCTCGAGCATCTCAGTAGTGGTGCGAGTCCGTGAATCCTCCTGGGTGGCGTCAGCATAGATAGCCTGGAGATACCCTTGTGCTCCCGGAAGTGATCCTGGCATATACCGGAAATCAGAGTCCCGAAATAGTCCAGATCTGACTCGCATGATGGTCATCATAGAGTAGGCGGCGTCCTGCACAGCCATCTCAATAGTAACCCCGAGTCCATAGGAGCAGTGAAGGGGCTCGGTGGATCTAGGATAAGATGGAAATATCCTGACAGTGCAGAGATACTGGCTTTGATTAAAGTCTCGGAATTGCTCTTCGACCGTGTACTCAGGATACAAGCGGTATCCAGCCTCAGTCATTACCCTGACCAACTTGGCAGTATGGCCGGGTACATCTAGGCATCGAGTCAGGCGAACCACTTGATTGAGGTCGCGAGTGGCCATCTGAAAGCACAATCATAATGCAAAGGCATTAGAATTTCTAGCAAAAATTCGGCAGCATAACAGCTGTAAATGCTCAAGAAGGATTTTGAGACATTTGACAAAGGATTACATACACACTCATCATCATCATACCAAGTTCTGAGACCATCCTAGCAACATAATGTGGTAATAGAACTGAACTAGGCTTGTAACCATCAAACCTATAAGGTACTACTGATTAGTAACACATGATCCTGATAAAGAGAATAGATCCTAATTCCTTAACCCCCGGTGGAAGAATAGACTGACTCAGACCAGAATGTCATTAGATAAAGGAGTAAAAAGAGCCTTACGTTCCAACCCACAAACAATTCCCCTACATATAACTAAAGAATTTCTAGACTCAACATCGACCAGTTTGGCTTGGAGAACCTACAGGCAGTCCGGCTCTGATGCCAACGCTGTCAGGACCCCGACTCGATGTCACATCGATCTAGCCGGTAACACCTCATATCACTTTGCGGCCTCACGCACGGTATCCCCACGGGTGTCGCCTTACCTTTGCCCGGGACCGTTTGCGCCTTTTGGCTCACGTATATGATAGTGTCACTAGCATCCATATGATAAGGAGCCCGGGCTGACATGACTAGTCGTAAACCCAAAGTGGCACAGACTTACAGGGACATGCATCCATGACCCAGCTTCGAACGTGTCGGTCATCAGCAAGTGGGTCCGGGCTGTAGCACTGGGCTAGCAGGACTCCGGTAAACCGGGCTGTAGCGGGCTAACAGGACTCCGGTACTCAATGCGTGACATTTCCCCGAAGGGACAGACACAGGAACGAAGAAGGACACATGCCGGCCAGCCTAAGTGTTCCAGAGCAGTAGCAAGCTACCATGGCTCAGCGGTAACACTAGGAGACATTTCCCGGTAAGAGAGGCTACTAAAGATAAACAACTAGGTAGTCAGATCCCACACATACCAAGCATTTCAATCATACACACAATATGCTCGATATGTGCAAATACAACGAAGCATCACAACATGACTCTACGACACAAGTACTTTACTTAAGGCTCAGGGAGCCATACATAACATACACAAAGGTACGGGTCTCACGACCCAACATTCAAGTCATACAGTCATACAAACCAGCAGCGGAAGTAACTTGTCTGAGTACAGACAACTAGTAAAATAAAAGAGGCTTGGAAAGCCTAGCTATACTACATGGTCCTTCACAAGCTCAGGATCACCACCTGGGCCTTTAGCCTACTCGTTGATGTCAACGTCTACATAGAACCCATCAGAAGGGGTTGCAGCGTCTTCTGTAAAAATGTAAATTATAGCAACATGAGTACAGAGGTACTCAGCAAGACTTACATCAGATCCTACATACATGCATATTGTCAAGAAGGGTTGGTGGAGTTATTGCAGCAAGCCAGCTTTGACTCTTGGCTAGACTATCCTACGATACTTCAACTTGAAATGGTTTTGCGCACACGAGTCCACTACTCACCAATTCAATACACTACCGAGGATCCGCCTCCGTCTTCCTACGGAAGAGCCATCCTCGGCACTCACACTTATCTTGAGGCTTTTAGTAGTTTCCATTTACTTGTCTATGAACTGTATAGGCAACCAAGTAGTCCTTTACCGCGGACGCGGCTATTCGAATAGATCATGTTAACCCTGCAGGGGTGTACTTCTTCATACACGCTCTCACCACTTACCGTCGTTTACACGACATGTACTCGGCAACCTTCAAGCGGAAGCCCAATGTGGGTGTCGGCCACGACCTACCTAATCACCTAAGCCTCCAGTCCAGGTTTATCGCCTATCCAGGTTCCATCCGCAGGGAGTCCGGCCAAGGTTTCCCATACGGCCCCGAACGATGTGAACAGGGTTCCCGAGATACCTAACGGGTATTCGGTACACCGTGCCACGTACCTACCGCATCACAGCCGACCCCTACGGTCCGCGCTGTCCACGGCCTCCAGTAGGCTACAAACACCAGAAACTACTTGCAACTCCTGGACGGAGAACTAGGGTGAATAAGAAGCCGAGAGGGTCCATTGGTTTCGGGCCCAATGCATGGTAGTAGCTGATTCTTAAATCACACATACAGATCTCAGTGCTTAAGGTCGGCTTCAATGAAACAACCCACCATGTACTCCTACATGGCCTCTCATCGATACCTTTACCAAATCGTGTTCACCACATCACTCTCATTACCGACATAATCATTTCACTCTAGCCCATCACCCAGATGAACCAGACCTGACACGACTCTAAGCATAGCAGGCATAGCAAGGTAGGAACAACACATACATATGGCTCAAACAACTCCTACACATGCTAGTGGGTTTCATCTAGTTACTGTGGCAATGACAGGTCATGCAGAGGAAATGGGTTCAACTACCGTAGCACACAGCAGTTTGAAACGCGTTGTCTTAATGCAATAAAAGAGAGCAGGAGCGAGAACATGGGATTGTATCGATATGATCAAATGGTTGGTTGCTTGCCTGATGGTTCGATGCACTGATACGGTTCTTCATTAGGGTAATCACGGTACTCCTCGGAGGCAGAACCTGTCGCAAAGGACACCGATACACAACCATCACCAAACAATGTGCAACAATATGATGCATGCATGAAACATGGCAATATGAGTGTGTTGGGCTAATGCAACTAAAACTAGAAGGGTTTGAACCAATTTGAATCAAAGATTCAAATTTCAAACTCAAGCATGGACTTTTAAAGTTCTTTTCCTTGTTCTGCTTTAAACATCAATTTAACTTGTTTGATCATGCATGAAAATAGTACAGATGGATAGATTGGATTTTTCTGATCATTTTTCATATATAATTTGTCTAATTTGGAGTTACAGAATAAAAGTTATGAATTTTTGAAGTTTAAATAATATTCTGGAATTTCCTGATTTAAATTAAATCCAGAAATATATATATTGCGCCAGCATGACGTCAGCATGACGTCAGTGGTCAACTGCGGCTGGCTGGGGTCAAACCTGACGTGTGGGGTCCACACGTCAGTGACAGGGGGGGGTTTAACAGGGTTAATTTAATCCTAATTAGGAATTAGTGGCGCTGGGGCCCACTGGTCAGTGTCAGGGGGTTAACTAACAATGATTAGCACTAATCTGACCACCTAGCCGACGGGGCCCACGCATCAGTGACCCTGGGGGGGTTAAACCCCAGGTCGAACAGGTCAAACCTACCGGCGACATGACGCCGGCGAGGCCCGAGACGGCGGCGCGATATGGAAACGCACTACAGGGCACGGGCGAGGCCGTGCTTGGGATCGTTGGAGAGCCCTTGCTCCCGCGCGTCGAATGGTGGTGGTGGCCGTGCCTGAGGTGGCCGGTACCGACGACGGCGAGCTCGTGAGCGGCGGCCGGAGTTCGGGTGCGGTCGGGATCGGCGCTGCTGCTCGCAGGCGAGGGAGCTGAGGCGCTGGAGGGGCTCTACGGGTCGCGGCAAGCACAACAGGTGCATGCCCGTGACCAAATGGTCACCGGGGCTTCGCCGGCGACGAGCCCGTGCGGCGGAGCGTCTCGGCTCCGGTAGAGGGGCGGCTAGAGCTCGAAATCGAACATGGGGTTAGGGGGAAATGAAGCAGGGGCTCACGGGGATCATGCAGGGAGGGTCAGCGAGCTCGGGGAAGCACGAACGGCGGCGAATCGACGGCGACCATCGGCGGCGGTCGAGGACGAAGACGATGGCGTGGAGGCGATGCAGAGCTTCCCGAGGGGCTTGGCTTGGTGGGGAGGAAGAGGGGGTCGCGGCGGAGCTCGCAAGCACAGCGAGGGGTCGAGGGGGTGGCCGGTGACGGCTGCTATGGCGAACGGCGGCGATGGGTGCGTCGGGTGAGAGAGAGAGCAGGGGGAGAAGCACGGGAGAGAGGGGGGGATAAGGCCAGGGGATCGGGG
>NC_057803.1:406492891-406502869 GCF_018294505.1 Triticum aestivum
GGCTTGGCTTGGTGGGGAGGAAGAGGGGGTCGCGGCGGAGCTCGCAAGCACAGCGAGGGGTCGAGGGGGTGGCCGGTGACGGCTGCTATGGCGAACGGCGGCGATGGGTGCGTCGGGTGAGAGAGAGAGCAGGGGGAGAAGCACGGGAGAGAGGGGGGGGATAGGCCAGGGGATCGGGGCGGCACCGAGAAGAACCATCGCGGCGTCGCGCTGGCGGGATAGGCAGGCAGGCGAGCTGGTGGAGTGGCGCTCCGCCCGTGCGCGCGCACCGGCCACACGCCTGGCCGACTGGCGCCAGGAGGACGACGGCGGTGGTGGGCTGGGCTGGCTTGCTGGGCCAGAGGCGCCAGGTAAGAAGCCCAGGTAAGGTTTCCCTCTTTTATTTATTTCTGTTTTCTAATTTCTGACATTTGTTTGGATTTAAATAAAATATTAAATCATTTTATAACCTTATGCCAATTTTTGCAGGAGCTGGATATATTATTCCAGAGCTCCCCAACAGGTGGCATAATTTTTGGACATATACTAATATATATAACTAATATATTTCCAATGCAAATATTTATGCATTAATTCCAAATGCCCAAAATAAATACCTATGAGCTCTTAAAAATATTGGTTTGATTTTTATCTCTGTCCAATATTTTCAGAGAGCAACATGAGCATTTTCTTGGACCCTTTTGGAGAAATTTTTATTTGGGTCATTTTCAAAATGATTCTGAGGGTTTCACAGATCCCCATTTCAAGTTTCTGATGAAAGAGTAAACATGATGCAACACTCTAATGCATGACTAGCTAGGGTGTGACACCAACCCCTAGACCAGCTAGCATTTAAGAACCGTCGAAGTGCATGATACAATTGGAGTATGCGCCGTTCTCTTTACGGAGTTCGGCCTCCGTCCATTCGGCGACGAAGTCGGCCAATACTTGCGACTTGATGGCTCGTCGAGGTTTGTATGTTATGTCGAACGGGAGGAGCTCAATGGCCCATTTGGCAATCCGGCCCGTAGCGTCGTGGTTGTTTATAATATCATTAAGTGGCACTTCCGATGCTACTGTAATCGAACACTCTTGAAAGTAGTGTCGCAGCTTCTGCGATGCCATGAATATCGCATATGCTATCTTTTGGTAATGCGGGTAACGTGATTTGCATGGAGTGAGGACAGTGGATACATAGTATACCGGCTTCTGAAGAGGGAATTTATGTCCGTCCACTTCCCGTTCGACAACGAGCACCACGCTTACAACTTGATGGGTTGCCGCAATGTACAACAGCATTGGTTCGCCGATGTTTGGCGCGGTCAGGATTGGGTTGGTTGCCAAGATGGCCTTTATTTCTTCCAATCCGGCTATGGCCGCGTCTATCCACTCGAAGTGTTCGGTGCGCTGAAGGAGGCGATAAAGGGGTAAAGCCTTTTCTCCTAAGTGGGAGATATAGCGGCTTAGAGCCGCCACACATCCAGTTAACTTTTGGATTTGTTTGAGGTCTGTTGGGGTAGCCAACTGTGAAAAAGCTTGGATTTTGGCCGGATTAGCTTCAATACCTCTACTGGAGACAATGAAACCCAGGAGCTTTCCGGCTGGTACGCCGAAAACGCATTTTTCTGGATTGAGCTTGATGTCGTATGTTCAGAGGTTGTCGAATGTGAGCCTCAAGTCATCTATCAAAGAGTCGACGTGTTTGGTTTTGACGACCACATCGTCTACGTATGCCTCTACTGTTTTGCCGATTTTTTCTCTAGACATGTCTGAATCATGCGCTGATATGTTGCGCCAGCGTTTTTGAGCCCAAAAGGCATTGTGTTAAAATAGAAGGGACCGTATGGTGTGATGAATGCCATTGTGGCTTGGTCGGACTCCGCCATCTTGATTTGGTGGTAGCCGCAGTATGCATCGAGGAAACACAATGACTCGTGTCCTGTGGTAGCATCAATGATTTGATCGATGCATGGGAGGGGGAAGGGATCCTTTGGGAAAGCTTTATTGTGGTCTTTGAAATCGACACAAAGGTGCCAGGATTTGTCCTTCTTTGGTACCATCACCAGGTTTGCTAGCCAGTCCGGGTGTTTTATTTCTCTGATGAATCCGGCCTCCAATAACTTGGCTAGTTCCTCTCCCATGGCCTGTCTCTTAGGTTCAGAGAAACGCCGAAGAGCTTGCTTGACCAGCTTGAATCCCTTTAGGATATTGAGGCCATGCTCAGCCAACCTGCATGGGATTCCTGGCATGTCTGAGGGATGCCAGGCGAATATGTCCCAGTTCTCGCGGAGGAACTCTCAGAGTGCGGCATCCATAGTGGGGTTTAACTGTGCCCCGATTGAGGCTGTTTTTATAGGGTCCGTTGGGTGGACTTGGAATTTGACTATTTCATCTGCTGGTTTAAAAGAGGTGGACTTGGAGATCTCTTGTCAAGTATCAGGTCGTCCCTGTCCACTGTGGAGCGTAGCATGGTTAATTCCTCGGCTGAGAGGGCTTCGGATAATGCCTTGAGTGCCAGTGCGGCTGTTTTGCTTTCGGCGCAGAGTGCTGTGTCCGGATCACTGGCGAGAGTGATGATTCCATTGGGCCCGGGCATTTTGAGCTTCATGTATCCGTAATGGGGTACGGCTTGGAAGATTGTGAACGCCTCCCGTCCTAAAAGAGCGTGATAACCACTGCTGAACGGGGCCACATGGAATGTAATTTCTTCGGACCTGTAATTATCCGGCGTGCCGAATACTACATCTAGTGTGATTTTCCTAGCACAGCGTGCTTCCCGAATAGGGATGATTCCTCTAAAGGTTGTCTACTTTGCTCAATGCGGTTCCAGTCCATTTCCATCTTTTGAAGAGTTTCCTCATAGATGAGGTTTAATCCGCTGCCGCCGTCCATGAGTACTTTGGTGAGTCGAAAGCCATCCACGATTGAGCTGAGGACCAGTGCGGCTGGTGCTCGGGCTGTTCGGAATTTAGTTTTTCACTGGCATTGAAGGTAATAGCCGTGTCACTCCATGGATTTATTGCTGCTATGTGGCAGATTTCGGCCATGCTGCAAAGTGTTCGCTTGCGCCTATTATTTGACGCGAAGGTCTCAAACACTGTTAACACCGTATTGTTATCCACGGGATGGTGCTCAGTGGTATTTGGGATAAGAAGATCCTCACCACTTTTGGCCACCTGCCGGAGAATCCAACATGCTCTAAGGCTATGCGTTGGTATTATATCCGTTGTAGTAAGAATTTTGCAGGGTCCTTTGAGCCATCCCTCCAGTACGGTTCCATGCCCTGTAGAGGGTTTTTGCTATTTGGTAGTTGACCCGGGTGTATTGTGAGAATGCACCCTTTTATTTCGGACTGGGTTTGTATTCAGGGCCGGATTATCCCAAAAGTTTGTTTCGGTTTTCCAGGAACTTTCCATCGCACAGTACTTTCGTACTATGGACGCCAAGTCAGCGAAGCGTGTTATCTCACAGCGATTTATGGCGTTAAGGATTCCCTTGTCCGTGAAATTATTGCCGAAAAATAGGATTGCGTCTTCCTCGCGACAGTCCTTAACCTTGTTCATCGCAAGGAGGAATTTAGCCCAATAGTGATGTACTGTTTCCTGGGGCTCTTGCCTGATGTGGGAAAGATCGCTTATGTTTGGGTGGGTGGGTGGAATTGAATATGAACCCTTACCCGATCTGGGATCCAGGGGCCGAGGAGTTCCCAATTTTGGAAGTTCTGGTTCCGGGATGTTACCTGATAATCCTGGCCCGCTGCCTGACTCTAAGTTCGGGGATTGGATGTTGTCATCCCACGAACGGGCGTCCGGCTCAGAGAGCTAGGGAATTCAGACATAGCTGGTCCTCAAGATAGAGGAAAGGTCGCCTCATTGTTCCTCCACCACTCCAATATGATGGGTGACCGGTGGAGAGTTAATCTCCCTTTGATCGGGTTTAAGCCCAATCCGATCATAGTCTGTAGCTACTCCCAAGGCGGCGATGCAATCCAAGAGCTCGTTTAAGGAGGTGAGCTCCATTTGATCCATCTGTTCTGCGAGTGCCGATTTGACGTGGAGGTTGCTTTCGATGACCCGAGAAGTCATCGTCGGCGTGGCGGCCGAACAGGCGGTGATGATGAAACCGCCTAGCCAGAGTGTTTGGCCGACAGCCAAAGCTCCTCCAGCAGTAGTACCGTCTCTAAAGACGAGACGAGACATCCTTCCTTCTGGCGACAGCCCAGAGGAACTCTCAATGAAAGCACCAATGTCGGTGTCAAAACCGGCAGATCCCGGGTAGGGGGTCCCAAACTGTGCATCTAAGGCGGATGGTAACAGGAGGCAGGGAACACGATGTTTTACCTAGGTTCGGGCCCTCTTGATGGAGGTAAAACCCTACGTCCTGCTTGATCAATATTGATGATATCGGTAGTACAAGAGTGGATCTACCACGAGATCAGAGAGGCTAAACCCTAGAAGCTAGCCTATGGTATGATTGTATGTTGTCCGATGGACTAAAACCCTCCGGTTTATATAGACACCGGAGGGGGCTAGGGTTACACAAGGTCGGTTACAAAGGAGGAGATATACATATCCATATTGTCTAAGCTTGCCTTCCACGGCAAGTAGAGTCCCATCCGGACATGAGATGAAGTCTTTAGTCTTGTATCTTCATTGTCCAACAGTCCGGCCAAAGGATACAGTCTGGCTGTCCGGAGACCACCTAATCCAGGACTCCTTCAGTGCTCCTGAGGTCATCCATGGCAGAAAGGGAGAGAGGTTAGAGAGGAAGAAACTAAGGAAGTAAGGAGAGAGGCAGGGCGCGGGGCTGACCTGGAGATCGAGGTCGGGCATGGTCGGCACTCGACGGCGGCGGAAGGGCGGCTGCGCTACGGTGGTGGTCTAGCTAGGGCGTCGAGAACGGCGAGGTCGAGCAGGAGGAGCTCGGGGATGGGCGCGTGTGTGGAGGATCCTTGGCTCTCGCGGGATTTGAGCGTCTGCGGTCGTTGGCTGGAGATGGATCGAGGGGATGGATGGGATTGGGAGGTGTGGCGCTGCTCTGGTTGGTGGGAGGCTGAAAGCGAGGTGGATGCAGGATAGATCCCGAGAGAGCAGTGGCGGTGGTGGACACGGATGGATGGGACATGGGCCTAAAAACTAGGGTTAGACCGAAGTATATAGCCAGTGGATAAAAAGAGAGGGATTTGGATCATCGGATCGAAATCCGACTGACGAGAATAAAATAGGTAGGGAGTCCAAAAAGAAAAACAGAGATGTTTTATAGATGTTTGGGGATGATCCGGATCCAACGGTGACGACTGCCCGAGTCGGGTCCCGGGAAGTTTCGGACGCACACGAGAGGGGTTTGATGCACTGAGCAGAGAGGGTTTTTGGACCGTGCGATCGCATTGGACGGCTCCAGACGTGAAGACGGCTAGGTGGACGGACTAGGTGGGCTGTGGCGAGGTTGAGAGGAGAGAAGAGAGAGAGAGGGCCTGGCAGCAGTTTTCGAAGACCGAAACGTCCGACGTTAGACCGGCAGCGATGCCGCTATAGTTATACATTGGGGCGTCAAACGGACTCCGAACGCGATGAAACTTGGCAGGCGGCCTGCCTACAACATAACTACACCACATGCCAACTTTCAACCCATTCTGAGAACATTTTTCGGCCACTTATAAAATACTATTTCGGACATGCCACGGGCGCGTGCAAGTGTGTCTGGGCTCAGAACGGACAACAGACGGAATTGGGGAACCCAGACGTATGCATGTTTTGAAAAACAAGATGGTGCAATGCACATGATGACATGATGAAATTCAACACGCAGGCAAATGACATGGAAACATAGGCGAATAACTGGAAGACACCTGGCGCATCGGACTTCGGGCGTCACACAGTTGCCGATAACTTTTACAAAACATGATCATCTCATACAACAATTTATATCTCATCACGTCTTGACCATATCACATTGCAGCATGCCCTGCAAAAACAAGTTAGACGTCCTCTACTTTGTTGTTGCAAGTATTACGTGGCTGCTACGGGCTTCTAGCAAAAACCGTTCTTACCTATGCATCAAAACCACAACGATTTTTCGTCAAGTGTGTTGTTTTAACCTTCAACAAGGACCGGGCGTAGTCAAACCCGATTCAACTAAAGTTGGAGAAATAGACACCCGCCAGCCACCTGTGTGCAAAGCACGTCGGTAGAACCAGTCTCATGAACGCGGTCATGTAATGTCGGTCTGGGCCGCTTCATCCAACAATGCCACCGAATCAAAGTAAGACGTTGCTGGTAAGCAGTATTACTATTCTTGCCCACAACTCATTGTGTTCTACTCATGCATATAACATCTACGCATAGACCTGGCTCTGATGCCACTGTTGGGGAACGCAATATTTCAAAAGATTTCCTACGATCACGCAAGATCTATCTAGGTGATGCATAGCAATGAGAGGGGAGAGTGTGTCCACGTACAGTCGTAGACCAAAAGCGGAAGCATTTACTAACGCGGTTGCTGTAGTCGAACGTCTTCGCGATTCAATAGATCCAAGCACCGAACGTACGGCACCTCCGTGTTCAGCACACGTTTAGCTCGATGACGGCCCTCGAGCTCTTGATCCAGTTGAGGACGAGGGATAGTTTAGTCAGCACGACGGCATGTTGAAGGTGATGATGAAGTTACCGGTGTAGGGCTTCGCCTAAGCACTACAACATATGACCGAGGTGTGTAACTGTGGAGGGGGGCACCGCACGGCCAAGAGAAGACTTGGTGTGTCTTTGGGGTGTCCCCCTCCCACGTATATAAAGGGGGGAGGAGAAGTGGGTGGCCTAGGGGGGCGCCAAGGGGGGAGTCCTACTTGGACTCCCGGTCCAAGTACGATTCGGCCCCCTCCTTTCCTTTCTAGTGAAGGGAGAGAAGGGGAAAGAGGTGGAGGAGAAGAAGGAAAGGGGGGCCACCCCCCAACCCTAGTCCAATTTGGTTTGGGCTTGGGGGGCGCGTGCCTCCACCTGTCCGCCGCCTCTTCTCTCCACTAGAGCCCATGAAGGCCCATTAACTCCTTGGGGGGAGGACGGTTCCAGTAACCCCCCGGTACTCCGGAAAATGTCTGAACCTTTCCGAAACCATTCTGGTGTCCAAACATAACCTTCCAATATACCAATCTTTATGTCTCGACCTTTTCGAGACTCCTTGTCATGTCCGTGATATCATACAGGACTCCAAACAAACTTCGGTCCATCAAATCACATAACTCATAATACAAATCATCATCAAACATTAATCGTGCGGACCCTACGGGTTCAAGAACTATGTAGACATGACCGATACACATCTCTGGTCAATAACCAATAGCGGAACCTGGATGCTCATATAGGCTCCTACATATTCTACAAAGATCTGTATTGGTCAAACCGCATAACAACATACATTGTTCCCTTTGTCATCGGTATGTTATTTGCCCGAGATTCGATCGTAGGTATCATCATACCTAGTTCAATCTCATCACCGGCAAGTCTCTTTACTCGTTTGGTAATGCATCATCCTGTAATTAACTCATTAGTCACATTGCTTGTATGCCTCATAGTTATGTGCATTACTGAGAGGGCCCAAAGATACCTCTCCGA
The DNA here is from genome assembly GCF_018294505.1 of Triticum aestivum. Classification (NCBI taxonomy): domain Eukaryota; kingdom Viridiplantae; phylum Streptophyta; class Magnoliopsida; order Poales; family Poaceae; genus Triticum; species Triticum aestivum. The sequence continues at coordinate 406,500,478 of NC_057803.1, forward strand.
TACACAGAGTGACAAATCCTAATCTCGATCTATGTCAACTCAACAAACACCATCGGATACACATGTAGAGCATCTTTATAATAATCCAGTTATACGTTTTATAGCACACAAGGTGTTCCTCCGGTATTCGGGAGTTGCATAATCTCATAGTCAGAGGAACATGTATAAGTCATGAAGAAAGCAATAGCAATAAAACTAAACGATCATAATGCTAAGCTAACGGATGGGTCTTGTCCATCACATCATTCTCTAGTGATGTGATCCTGTTTCTCAAATGACAACACATATCTATGGTTACGAAACTTAACCATATTGGATTAACGAGCTAGTCAAGTAGAGGCATACTAGGGACACTTAGTTTTGTCTATGTATTCACACATGCACTAAGTTTCTGGTTAATACAATTCTAGCATGAATAATAAACATTTGTCATGATATAAGGAATTACAAATAACAACTTTATTATTGCCTCTAGGGCATATTTCCTTCAGCGGGTGCTGCGTTGACCTCTACCGCGCCCCACGGCCTCACCTTGTGCGCTGGATCTGGCCTCTATAGCAGCCGTAGAAGCAGGGACAGGGTGCCGAGAGGAGGTGCTCGTCACTGTAGTCAGAGCACGGGCTCGGCCCCTTCCCCTCACCATGATGGAAGTGGAAGCAGGAAAGAAGCAAGGAAGAGGTGATGGACAAGCATCGCGACCCCCTTGCATCTCCTTTTATGGAAGGGAGGAAGGCTAGCTCTCCACTATTCCGGGGCGGCTGCCTAACTCCTCCAATCTAGCCTCATGCATGCCTGATGGCGCCCTGATTCATCAACCGCCCCACTACGCCAATTCGGGGCGCTATGCATTCTGCCAATGGCACACATTCTCTTGCCCTGCGAGTCGACCACCAACCCTGCGCAATGCATGCTGCACGCACGGCGGAAATGGCGTTCATGGTTGGTAAACTTAAGGTAAAATGGAAATTACCACAATTCATATGTGGACATCATAATGGGATCCCCATGGACATGAACACCCATGGGTTGCAAAGCGGGCGACCCTGGCCAATTGGATATGAGGGTACCATCAGACCCCTGGAAGCTGACCCAAGTCGATGTTAATGATGAAGCAAAGAAGATCTCAAAAGTACAAGTACTAGCTCTGGCAAAATCTGATTGTATGCCTATGCATTGGATGGGCCTATCCCACCGATGCCCGGCGGCACGTGTGGGCCAGGCCCGGGAGCTCCTATCGGTGCAACAAACATGTGTGCTTGCTGATGTGACTTATGCACCGGCGTACGTCCGCATAGACATCAAGTATCAAGACAAGACACAAGACAACCCAGAGGAACTGCTCTTCGTGAGATCAAGGAGTGCATCAAAAAGACCAAGATTGCCATAGTATCCCCCAGGAAGGCCTTACTTGCCGGACAGGCGAGCCCAGCAAGGTCGAGGCTATGCCTAGGACCAAGAGCAAGCTGCTCCGACAAGGGTCCCGGGGCCGCCAAGACCATGAGATAGATCCTGGCAGGCTCCATACCGGCAAGCTTCCACCAATACACCATCACTCCACCTCATCATACGCTAGTCGCTAATCAGTGAGGTGTCGAGCTCGCAAGTGGCTAGGTGGATCCCGCCGGGTACATGGCAACCTGCTAGAGAAGAGATTAGCTTTATCGACACCCATCCTGCTGGCGTGTCACAATAATAAGGGGCAGATGGATAAGCGGGCGCGGCAGGCTTGCCGGGCTTCAACCTTAGCATGACACCGAGCAGTGCACTTAATGCACTTTTGTCCTAATTACCAGAGTTAGGTATGATAAGACTGTTAGCTACCTAATCATGCTATGATGACCGTTTTGCCACTGTGGTCAGCTATTTACACAAAAAAAGACACATCCGTGACATTTTGGGCCGAACGATTTTTTTCCTATCATGCTTATGACACTTCTATGACGATAATTGTGACAAAACTTGGTATCATCATAGATGTGGTGGATTCGTACTTCTGTGACAAAAAATCATGACAGAAATTGGGCTTTTCGTCCTGGGCGTGCTGGAGACGCAGCTGCATGACATTCTTTGGGCCGTCCATGAAGGAAAAAGTCGTGGCAGAAGCGAGGGCGAGGATAATATCGGGGGAGTTCCCGGTTACGGTGGGTTGCCGGGGGCCGAGCGTTGCATGTCTCTCTCATACGTAAGCGCGTGTGTGCGTGCCATTGGGCTCTAACTGAAATCGAGCAAGGCGTTGGGCTCTAACTGAACCGAGCGATTGCACTGCAGGCTACACGTTACTGAACCCGAGCGATCAATCGATCCATTGCTGTTAACTAAACCCGAGTGATTCCTTCACTACTACTGCTAATTGAAGCCGATCGATGCTGCCTTTGCATGAATAGTGAGCATT
>NC_057803.1:406503168-406521839 GCF_018294505.1 Triticum aestivum
GATGGGGGGTTGGATGAACAGGACCCCGTGGTAGTAGAGGCCGTTGCCGCTGGATTAACAGGACCCCGATCGAGCCGGTTGGGGGGTGGATGAACAGGACCCCATGGACGGCTGGATGAACAGGACCCCATGGACGGCTGGTTGAATAGTAGTCGGTGGAGGGCTGGATAAATAGTAGCCCATGGAGGGGTGGTTGAACAGGACCCCGTGGAGAGGGCTGGTTAAACAGTAGCCGGTGGAGGAGCGCGCAGTGGAGGCTGGATGAAAAGTCGCAGGTGAAGTCTGGACGAGGTGCACTCTGGATGAACAGTAGCCAGTGGAGGCAGTCGACGATGGAGATGAACAGTATAACGTGGAGTCCCGTTTGCGGTACGCCATACCCATCGTGATGAATAAGACCCCCGTTTCGACCGTAGTGATCCAACACAAGTCTGTTTCCTCTGTTTTGCGGTACCACTAGTGCGCGTCGGTCCTAAACAAATGGGTTTTACCCCTTTCCGCGATGGCCTTAAGAACCATCACCAAGTGAGTGTGCGTGATAGGGGGTCCTTCCCACACGACCCAGAAACCGTCGGGGATATGGAACAGTAATCCAGGGGCCTTCCGAAATGTAATCATGTGTGATGCGGCACACACTAAATTCTTTCGCACGTGTGGTATCGGTGATTAAGTGTTTCTAATGATACAGTGAAACCATACGGTCTGTTGTAACGAACCGTTTGGGAAACATTATGTAAGGCACAGGGGCCAGCATATAAACTGTGTGTGATTTGTGCCCTATCGCACACGGGTTTTCTGCGTAACCCGTCTGCCATGCTAGAGTCCATCGCACACGTTTGCCAACAATTACCGCCTACGATAATGTTCTATCACAAACAGTTCAGGAGCCCCTTCACACACATACAAGTGTTGCAGACCGTTTGTGATTTGTTAGGTAGCACCAACTGTTGCCGCAAGAGTGACATGTGCTTTTCGTTTGGGATCCCACATGTTTCCTGAAAAAAATACGACTGGGATTGTATTTTGCATTGGGCACAATTTATTCCCAGTTCTCGTGTGCGATAACGCGATTGTTGGGGATCGCAGTAATTTCAAAAAATTTCCTATGCACATGCAAGATCATGGTGATGCATAGCAACGAGAGGGAAGAGTGTCATCCACGTACCCTCGTAGACCGTAAGAGGAAGTGTTATGACAACGCGGTTGATGTAGTCGTACGTCTTCACGATCGACCGATCCTAGTACAGAACGTACGTCACCTCAGCTCTCTGCGCACGTTTAGCTCGGTGACGTCCCACGAACTCACTATCAAGTAGAGCTTCAAGGGAGAGTTCTGTCAGCACGACAGTGTGATGATGGTATTGATGAAGCTACCGACGCAAGGCTTTGCCTAAGCACTGCTATGATATGACCGAGGTTGATTATGGTGGAGAGGGCACCGCACACGGCTAAAAGATCAATGATCAACTTGTGTGTCTATGGGGTGCCCCTCCCCGTATATAAAGGAGTGGAGGAGGGGGCGAGGCCGGCCCTCCTAGGCGCACCCCAAGGGGAGTCCTACTCCCAACGGGAGTAGGACTCCAACCTTTCCAAGAGTAGGAGTAGGAGAGAGGGAAGGAGGAGAGAGGGGAAAGGAAAGGGGGGCGCCGCCACCCCTCCTTGTCCAATTCAGACTAGAGGGGGGGTGTGGCCTGCCCTGTCCACCCCACCTCTCCTCCACTAAGGCCCAACAGGCCCATTAAACTCCCCGGGGGATTCCGGTAACCCCCCGGTACTCCGGTATTTGTCCTAACTTGCCCGGAACCTTTCCGAAGTTCAAAGATAGTCATCCAATATATCGATCTTCATGTCTCGACCATTTCGAGACTCCTTGTCATGTCTGTAACACCCACGATGCGGCTATATCTCCCACATGTCGGAGCATGACTTAGAGGCATAACCGCATTGTAGGCATGTCGCAAGAGGGGTAATCTTTACACATCCCATGTACTGAATAAGAAAGAGGTACAGAGTTGGCTTACAATCGCCACTTCACACAATACATAAATATAGCATTACATCATCCAGATACAATCAAGGTCCGACTACGGAACCAAAATAAAGACAACCCCAAATGCATAAGATCCCCGATCGCCACAACTGGGCTCCACTACTGATCATCTGGAAAGGAAACATAGTAACATCCTGAGTCCTCGTCGAACTCCCACTTGAATTGAGTCGCATCCCCTGGAATTGTATCATCGGCACCTACATATGGTTTTGGAAGTAATCTGTGAGTCACGGGGACTTAGCAATCTCACACCCTCACGATCAAGACTATTTAAGCTTATGGGTAGGGAAAAGGTAGTGAGGTGGAGCCGCAGCAAGCACTAGCATATATGGTGGCTATCTTACGCAAATGAGAGCGAGAAGAGAAGGCATAGCACGGTCGAGAATCTATGATCAAGAAGTGATCCTAGAACTACTTACGTTCAAGCATAACACGAGACCGTGTTCACCTCCTGGACTCCGCCGAGAAGAGACCATCACGGCTACACACGCGGTTGATTCATTTTAATTAAGTTTAGTGTCCGGTTTTCTACAACAGGATATTAACAAAATCCCATCTACCCATAACCGCGGGCACGGCTTCCGAAAGTTCAGAACCCTGCAGGGATGTCCCAACTTAGCCCATCACAAGCTCTCACGGTCAACGAAGGATATTCCTTCTCCCATGACGACCCGATCAGACTTGGAATCCCGGTTACAAGACATTTCGACAATGGTAAAACAAGACCAGTAAAGCCGCCCGATGTGCCGACAAATCCCGATAGTAGTCGCACGTATCTCGTTCTCAAGGCACACCGGATGAGCCAGACAACGGTTTGGCATAGACACTGGTTGCCAAGGGGGCGTCGTACATCGCTCAGGTTGGACCAACACTTAGAGAAGCACTGGCCCAGGGGGTTAAAATAAAGATGACCCTTGAATCTGCGAAACCCAAGGGAAAAAGGCTAGGTGGCAAATGGTAAAACCAAGGTTGGGCCTTGATGGACGAGTTTTATTCAAGGCGAACTGTCAAGGGGTTCCCATTATAACCCAACCGCGTAAGGAACGCAAAATAAAGGAACATAACACCGGTATGACGGAAACTAGGGCGGCAAGAGTGGAACAAATCACCAGGCATAACACCGGTATGACGGAAATTAGGTTCATTAAAGTAAACAAGATATAATAATGATATCCCAACAATAAATATGTTCCAACAAGGAACAAACTCCAATCTTCACCTGCAACTAGCAATGCTATAAGAGGTGCTGAGCAAAGCGGTAACATAGCCAGACAACGGTTTGCTGGGACAAGGTGGGTTAGAGGTTTGACATGGCAATTTGGTAGGCATGATATAACAAGTGGTAGGTATCGAGGTATAGGCATAGCAAAAGAGCGAGCAACTAGCAAGTAAAGATAGAAGTGATTTCGAGGGTATGGTCATCTTGCCTGCAAAGTTCTCCGAGTTGACGTAAGCTTGATCCTCGTAAGCGTACTCAACGGATTCCTTGATCACGTGCTCGTCTCCCGGCTATACCCAAGGCAAGAACACAAGCAAAGGAGACAACAATCAACCACGGTGCAATGTGCAAGCAACATGATGCAAAACATGGCATGATATGCGGGATGTGATATGCAATGCATATTCGTGCTCCGGAAGGAAAAGATTGAACCAGGCCTCAACTTGCAAACCAAGAGCGCCGCTGGAAGGATGAGTTGATTTCGGTCAAAATCGATATAAAGATCACTGGAATCGGATGCACGGTTTGCAAACAGCAAGCAAAACAATAATGGCACAATTCTGCGGTTAACAACATGATGCCATCTAGAATGCATCAAGAAAATAAGCTACTGCACTCTAACATAGCAACAAAGGACATGGCAGTGATCTATTGAAGATGCTTGAAAAAAGATGAAGACTGAGCTACGGCTAAATCACACAATAGCAGGTTCAAACAAGGATGACAAAAGTGCAAAAGATAACAGCTTCTCAGACTTAGTGAAAATAACATGTCAGGAATTAACATCAGGAAGCAATGTTTAGAGCAAGATAACGACATGCTACAGGAACATATCATAGCAAAGCAAGGCATGGCATGAATCTACTCAAAGCATATAACAAAAGTCCCTTAATGACCATAAGCCAAAAGGGATCAGAAAATATGATGGCACCCATGTAAACATAGCAAGTTTCGTTAACAGATTCAGACTTAGTAGAAAACTGGACATGGCATAAACAGAGTTACGTAGGCATGTTTGCGAGCTCGATGCACTCACCACAACGAATTGCATGACAAACTAAGCATACACCCGGCAATAAGACATGATCAAGAAGCTAACCATGGCAAGGACCATCTCATAGCATGCATGGATCAACTACAACAACCTTGGCAAAATTGATTAACACGTAAACAATCTGCCAGGAATATGTATAGCAAAAGTAGAGCAAGATTGAGTCATGCTAGGGTACTACATAAATGCAAACAAAGACATGGATGGATAGAGCACAACCATATGCCCAAATCATCCTTACTGAACATGCTCGAAAGAGGCATAGATCACTCTGTAACAACATGAATACATGGCATAAAAATAACATCAGGGAAATGACATAGAAGAATTCTAAGTCCCTGAAATCAGCAACATCACGAGAGCTACTTTGCATGCTTGTGCTAGTCACCACATTGATCACAAAAATACAGGGCATACACCCCTGAAAAGATGGCATGGCATATCCCAAAACACATGTAGGGCTCAAGTTCATAGGAGGCATGCATTAATCATGGCAAAAATGACAAATGCCCATAATCTGTTAAGAAACAGAAACTAACATTTTATAGCACTCTTGCAATAGCATATAGGGCATCAAGATGTACTCAAACAAGCATGATGCAATGGAACAAAATGAAGAGCACATCCAGACAAACAATTTGATATATCACACGCGCAAAATGGAGCTATGGATGATGAGATATGATGCGATGAACAGGGGCATATATTATGAGGGAAAAAGGACTTAGAAAAAAAATCAACCTCTCCAGAATCAGATCTATGGTTTTGGTGCACGGAAGTCGAGGCAGCCGGGATCTCATCGGAAATGAGGTGGGACTCGCCAGAGAGGAGGGGATTCGCCGGATCCCGGGCCGGGGAGGCCGGATCCGGCTGTGGGACGGCGGGGCGGCGAGGTCCGCGGTGGGCGAGTCTAGGGGCGACAGCTGGCGGCGACCTAGGGAGGCGGGAAGCTCTGGCTTCGACGGTGGCCGGCGGTGGCGGCTGCGGCGACACGGAGGCTGGCGGGGCGGAGCCGTGTAGGCGGCGGGGCGGAGCAAGCCACGGGGGCCGGGGACGGGCCCGGCGGGCTTCGGCGGGAAGGTGGGCGCGAGCGCCATGTGGCAGCCTGTGAGTGGACGGGGCGCGGCGGCCGAGGCGTCCGGCGCCGTCCGGACGTGTCCGGCGCGGAGAGGGACTAGGTTAGGGTTGGTTTCATCCGCGAATTTCGGAGGGGAGGCCTATTTATAGATTCTGAGAGCTATGAGAGTCCAAATGAGGTGCGGTTTTCGGCCACGCGATCATGTTCGAATGGCCGAGAGGACGGAGGGGGTTTGGATCGGTTTTGGATCACTTTGGAGGGGTGTTGGGATGCAACACACAAGAGGCCTTTACGGTTCCTCGGTTAACCGTTGGAGTATCAAACGGACTCCAAATCGTACGAAACTTGACAGGCTGTCTACCGGTAGTGAACAAAGGCCACTTGGCAAATCTTGGTCCAATCCAAGAACGTTTAACACTCGCACACGAAAAAAGGCAAAAGGGACACCGGAGGGCGTAGGAGTGACGGAATGCAAAACGGACAACTTGGAAAAAACTCGGATGCATGAGACGAACATGTATGCAAATGCGATGCACATGATGACATGATATGAGATGCATGACATGGACAAAATGCAAAACGAAGACAAAACCCAACCATGAGGGAATATCATAACTTAGAGCCAAAAATGGCAAGAGTTGGAATACAAATATGGCAAGTTACATACGGGGCGTTACAATGTCTGTGATCATATCTGGGACTCCAAACTTCCTTCGGTACAACAAAGCACATAAACTCATATTACCGATTGTCACCGAACGTTAAGCATGCGGACCCTACGGGTTCGAGAACTATGTAGACATGACTGAGACTCATCTCCGGTCAATAACCAATTGTGGAACCTGGATGCTCATATTGGCTCCTACATATTCTACAAAGATCTTTATCGGTTAAACCGCACAACAACGTACGTTGTTCCCTTTGTCACCGATATGTTACTTGCCCGAGATTCGATCGTTGGTAGCTCAATACCTAGTTCAATCTTGTTACCGTCAAGTCTCTTTACTCGTTGGTATCTCAATACCTAGTTACATTGCATGCAAGACTTATAGTGATGTGCACTACCGATAGGGCCCAGAGATACCTCTCCGACAATCGGAGTGACAAATCCTAATCTTGATCCATGCCAACTCAACAAACACCATCGGAGACACCTGTAGAGCACCTTTATAATCACCCAGTTACGTTGTGACGTTTGGTAGCACACAAAGTGTAACTCCGGTATCCGGGAGTTGCATGATCTCATAGTCATAGGAACATGTATAGTTAACAAGAAAGCAATAGCAACAAACTAATCGATCATCGTGCTAAGCTAACGGATGGGTCAAGTCAATCACATCATTCTCTAATGATGTGATCCCATTAATCAAATGACAACTCATGTCTATGGTTAGGAAACATAACCATCATTGATTCAATGAGCTAGTCAAGTAGAGGCAAACTAGTGCCACTCTGTTTGTCTATGTATTCACATATGTACTAAGTTGCCGGTTAATACAATTCTAGCATGAATAATAAACATTTATCATGATATAAGGAAATATAAATAACAACTTTATTATTGCCTCTAGGGCATATTTCCTTCATTCTCCCACTTGCACTAGAGTCAATAATCTAGATTACATTGTAATGATTCTAACACCCATGGAGTCTTGGATCTGATCATGTTTTGCTCGTGAGACAGGCTTAGTCAACAAGTATGCAACATTCAGATCCGTATGTATCTTGCAAATCTCTATGTATCCCTCCTTGACTTGATCGTGGATGGAATTGAAGCATCTCTTCATGTGCTTGGTTCTCTTGTGAAGTCTGGATTCCTTTGCCAAGGCAATTGCACCAGTATTGTCACAAAAGATTTTCATTAGACCCGATGCACTAGGTATGACACCTAGATTGGATATGAACTCCTTCATCTAGACTCCTTCATTTGCTGCTTCCGAAGCAGCTATGTATTCCGATTCACACGTAGATCCCGCCACGACGCTCTGCTTGGAACTGCACCAACTGACATCTCCACCATTTAATAAAAACACGTATCTGGTTTGTGACTTAGAGTCATCCGGACCAGTGTCAACTCTTGCATCGACGTAACTGTTTATGAAGAGCTCTTTGTCACCTCCATATATGAGAAACATATCCTTAGTTCTTTTCAGGTATTTCAGGATGTTCTTGACCGTTGTCCAGTGATCCACTCCTGGATTACTTTGGTACCTCTCTGCTAAACTTATAGCAAGACACACATCAGGTCTGGTACACAACATTGCATACATGATAGAGCCTATGGCTGAAGCATAGGAAACACATTTCATTTTCTCTATATCTTCTGTAGTGGTCGGGAATTGAGTCTGACTCAACTTCACACCTTGTAACATAGGCAAGAACCCTTTCTTTGCTTAATCTATTTTGAACTTCTTCAAAACTTTATCAAGGTATGTGCTTTGGGAAAGTCCAATTAAGCGTCTTGATCTATCTCTATAGATCTTGATGCCCAATATATAAGCAGCTTCACCGAGGTCTTTCATTGAAAAACTCTTATTCAAAAATTATGTATTATTTCCAATCAACAACATGTCATCCACATATAACATTCGAATTGCTACAGAGCTCCCACTCACTTTCTTGTAAATACAAGCTTCTCCAAAAGTCTGTATAAAACCATATGCTTTGATCACACTATCAAAACGTTTATTCCAACTCTGAGATGATTGCACGAGTCCATAGATGGATTGCTGGAGCTTGCACACTTTGTTAGCACCCTTTGGATCAATAAAACCTTCAGGTTGCATCATATACAACTCTTCTTCCAGAAAGCCATTCAGGAACGCAGTCTTTACATCCATTTGCCAAATTTCATAATCATAAAATGCGGCAATTGCTAACATGATTCAGACGGACTTAAGCATCGCTACCGGTGAGAAGGTCTCATCGTAGTCAACTCCTTGAACTTGTCGAAAACCTTTCGCAACAAGTCGAGCTTTGTAGACAGTATCATTACCGTCAGCGTCAGTCTTCTTCTTGAAGGTCCATTTATTCTCGATGGCTTGCCGATCATCGGGCAAGTCAACCAAAGTCCATACTTTGTTCTCATACATGGATCCCATCTCAGATATCATGGCCTCAAGCCATTTTGCGGAATCTGGTGTCATCGTCGCTTCCTCATAGTTCGTAGGTTCATCATGGTCAAGTAACATGAATTCCAGAACATGATTACCGTACCACTCTGGTGCAGATCTTACTCTGGTTGACCTACGAGGTTCGGTAGTAACTTGATTAGAAGTTTCATGATCATCATCATTAGCTTCCTCACTTACTGGTGTAGGAATCACTGGAACAGATTTCAGTGATGTACTACTTTCCAATAAGGTAGAAGGTACAATTACCTGGTCAAGTTCTACTTCCCTCCTACGCACTTCTTTAGAGAGAAACTCCTTCTCTAGAAAGGATCCATTCTTAGAAATGAATATCTTGCCTTCGGATCTGTGATAGAAGGTGTACCCAACAGTCTCCTTTGGGTACCCTATGAAGACACATTTCTCCGATTTGGGTTCGAGCTTATTAGGTTGAAGCTTTTTCACATAAGCATCACATCCCCAAACATTAAGAAACGAAAACTTGGGTTTCTTGCGAAACCACAGTTAATAAGGTGTCGTATCAACGGATTTAGATTGTGCCCTATTTAACGTGAATGCAGCTGTCTCTAAAGCGTAACCCCAAAATGATAGGGGTAAATCAGTGAGAGACATCATAGATCGTACCATATCTAGTAAAGTACGATTACGACATTCGGACACACCATTATGCTGCGGTGTTCCAGGTGGTGTGAGTTGTGAAACTATTCCGCTTTGTTTCAAATGAAGTCCAAATTCATAACTCAAATATTCGCCTACACGATCAGATCATAGAAACTTGATATTCTTGTTACGATGATTGTCCACTTCACTCTCAAATTCTTTAAACTTTTCAAATGTTTCAGACTTATGTTTCATTAAGTAGATATTCCCATATCTTCTCAAATCATTTGTGAAGGTGAGAAAATAATGATATTCTCCGCGAGCTTTAACGTTCATTGGACCACATACATCAGTATGTATGATTTCCAATAACTCTATTGCTCGCTCCATTGTTCCGGAGAACGAAGTTTTATTCATCCTACCCATGAGGCATGGTTCGCAAGTACCAAGTGATTCATAATCAAGTGATTCCAGAAGTCCATCAGAATGGAGTTTCTTCATGCGCTTTGCACCAATATGACCTAAACGGCAGTGCCACAAATAAGTTGCACTATCATTATCAACATTGTATCTTTTGGCCTCAATACTACGAACATATGTATCACTACTATCAAGATTTAGTAAAAATAGACCACTCATCAGGGGTGCATGACCATAAAAGATATTGCTCATATAAATAGAACAACCATTATTCTCTGATTTAAATGAATAACCGTCTTGCATCAAACAAGATCCAGATATAATGTTCATGCTCAACGCTCGCACTAAATAACAATTATTTTGGTCTAATACTAATCCCGAAGGTCGATGTAGAGGTAGCATGCCGACGGCGATCACATCGACTTTGGGACCATTTCCCACGCACATCGTCACCTCGTCCTTAGCCAATCTTCGCTTAATCCGTAGCCCCTATTTCGAGTTGCAAATGTTAGCAACTAAACTACTATCAAATACCCAGGCACTACTGCGAGCATTAGTAAGGTACACATCAATAAAATGTATATCAAATATACCTTTCACTTTGCCATCCTTATTCTGCGCCAAATAGTTGGGGCAGTTCCTCTTCCAGTGACCAGTTCCGTTGCTGTAGAAACACTCAGTCTCAGGCTTAGGTCCAGACTTGGGTTTCTTCACTTGAGCAGCAACTAGCTTGCTGTTCTTCTTGAAGTTTCCCTTCTTCCCATTACCCTTTTCTTGAAACTGGTGGTCTTGTTGACCATCAACACTTGATGCTCTTTCTTGATTTCTACATCCACAGCCTTTGGCATTGCCAAGAGATCGGGAATCATCTTATGCATCCCTTGCATATTATAGTTCATCATGAAGCTCTTGTAGCTTGGTGGAAGTGATTGAAGACTCTGTCAATGACACTATCATCAGGAAGATTAACTCCCAGTTCAGTCAAGTGTTTGTGGTACCCAGACATTCTGAGTATATGTTCACTGACAGAACTATTCTCCTCCATCTTGGAGCTGTAGAACTTATTAGAGATTTCATATCTCTCAATCCAGGAATTTTCTTGAACTACTAACTTCAACTCCTGGAACATCTCATATTCTCCATGACGTTCAAAACATCGTTGAAGTCCCGGTTCTAAGCCGTAAAGCATGGCACACTGAACTATCGAGTAGTCATTAGCTTTGCTCTGCCAGGTGTTCATAACATCTGTCGTTGCTCCTGCAGCGGGTTTGTCACCTAGCAGTGCTTCCAGGACGTAATTCTTCTGTGCAGCAATGACGATGATCCTCAAGTTACGGACCCAGTCCATGTAGTTGCTACCATCATCTTTCAACTTAGCTTTCTCTAGGAACGCATTAAAATTCAACGGAACAACAGCACGGGCCATCTATCTACAACAACATAGACATGCAAAATACTATGAGGTACTAAGTTCATGATAAATTAAAGTTCAATTAATCTAATTACTTGAGAACTCCCACTTAGATAGACATCACTATAATCATCTAAGTGATCACGTGATCCATATCAACTAAACCATGTCCGATCATCACATGAGATGGAGTAGTTTTCAATGGTGCACATCACTATGTTGATCATATCTACTATATGATTCACGCTCGACCTTTCGGTCTCCAGTGTTCCGAGGCCATATCTACATATGCTAGGCTCCTCAAGTTTAACCCGAGTATTCTGCGTGTGCAAAACTGGCTTGCACCCATTGTATGTGAACGTAGAGCTTATCACACCGGATCATCACGTGGTGTCTCGGCACGATGAACTGTAGCAACGGTGCATACTCAGGGAGAAGACTTATACCTTGAAATTTAGTGAGAGATCATCTTATAATGCTCACCGACAACCACCGAACCAAGAAAAATAAGATGTATAAAGGATAAACATCACATGCAATCAATATAAGTTATATGGTATGGCCATCACCATCTTGTGCCTGTGATCTGCATCTCCAAAGCACAATCATGATCACCATTATCACCGGATTGACACATTGATCTCCATCGAAGCATCATTGTCGTCATGCCAACTATTGCCTCCATGACTATCGCTACCGCTTAGTGTTAAAGTAAAGCAATTACATGGCGATTGCATTTCATACAATAAAGCGACAACCATATGGCTCCTGCCAGTTGCCGATAACTGTGTTACAAAACATGATCATATCATACAATAAAATTAGCATCATGCTTGGACCATATCACATCACAACATGCCCCGGAAAAACAAGTTAGACATCCTCTACTTTGTTGTTGCAAGTTTTACGTGGCTGCTATGGGCTGAACAAGAACCGTTCTTACCTATGCATGAAAAACCACAAGGCGGTATAGTGATTGCTTTTTGTTCTTCAGAAAGAACCCTATTCATTGAATCCGATTCCACTAAAACTCAAGAAACAGACACCCACTAGCCACCTGTGTGCGAAGCACGTCGGTAGAACCGGGCTCGCATAAGCATACACGTATTGTTGGTCTAGGCCGCTTCATCTAACAATGCCGCTGAATCGAGAATCACCTAGTGACGGCAAGCAATATGTATATACCCACACCCACAACTCCTTTGTGTTCTACTCATGCATATAACATCTACGCATAAACCTCGCTGGGATGCCAATTTTGGGGAACGCAGTAATTTCAAAAAAATTCCTACGCACACACAAGATCATGGTGATGCATAGCAACGAGAGGGAAGAGTTTCGTCCACGTACCCTCGTTGACCGTAAGCGGAAGCCTTATGAAAACACGGTTGATGTAGTCGTACGTCTTCACGATCAATCGATCCTAGTACAGAACATATGGCACCTCCGCGATCTGCACATGTTCAGCTCGGTCACAATCGAATAGAGCTTTGAGGGAGAGTTCCGTCAGCATGACAGCATGATGACAGTGTTGATGAAGCTACCGACACAGGGCTTCGCCTAAGCACCGCTACGATATGACTGAGGTGGATTATGGTGGAGGGGGGCACCGCACACGGCTAAAAGATCAATGATCAACTTGTGTGTCTATGGGGTGCCCCCCTCCCTCGTATATAAAGGAGTGGAGGAGGGGGAGAGGTCGGCCCTCCTGGGCGCACCCCAAGGGGAGTCCTACTCCCACCAGGAGTAGGAATCCAACCCTTCCATGAGTAGGAGTAGGAGAGAGGGAAGGAGAAGAGAGGGGAAAGGAAAGGGTGGGCGCCGCCCCCCTCCTTGTCCAATTCAGACTAGAGGGGGAGGGGGTGCGCGACCTACCCTGGCCGCCCCTCCTGTTCTCTACTAAGGCCCAACATGCCCATTATGCTCAACGGGGGGTTCCAGTAACCCCCCGATACTCCGGTATTTGTCCACACTTGGTCGGAACCTTTCCGAAGTTCAAACATAGTCATCCAATATATCGATCTTTATGTCTCGACCATTTTGAGACTCCTCGTCATGTCCGTGATCATATCCGCGACTCTGAACTTCCTTCGGTACATCAAAACACATAAACTCATATTACCGATCATCACCGAACGTTAAGCGTGTAGACCCTATGGGTTCGAGAACTATGTAGACATGACCGAGACTCGTTTCCGATCAGTAACCAATAGTGGAATATGGATGCTCATATTGGCTCCTACATATTCTACAAAGATCTTTATCGGTCAAACCGCATAACAACATGTGTTGTTGCCTTCGTCATCGGTATGTTACTTGCCAGAGATTCGATCGTTGGTATCTTAATACCTAGTTCAATCTCATTACCGGCATGTCTCTTTACTCGTTCTGTAATGCATCATCCCGCAACTAACTCATTTGTTACATTTCTTGCAAGGCTTATAGTGATGTGCATTACCGAGAGGGCCTAGAGATACCTCTCCGACAATCGGACTTACAAATCCTAATCTTGATCCATGCCAACTCAAGAAACACCATTGGAGACACATGTAGAGCACCTTTATAATCACCCAGTTACGTTGTGATGTTTGATAGCACACAAAGTGTTCCTCTGGTATCTGGGAGTTGCATGATCTCATAGTCATAGGAACATGTATAGTTATGGAGAAAGCAATAGCAACAAACTAAACGATCATCGTGCTAAGCTAACGGATGGGTCAAGTCAATCACATCATTCTCTAATGATGTGATCCTGTTAATCAAATGACAACTCATGTCTATGGTTAGGAAATATAACCATCATTGATTCAACGAGCTAGTCAAATAGAGGCAAACTAGTGACACTCTATTTGTCTATGTATTCACACATGTACTAAGTTTCGGTTAATAAAATTATATCATGAATAATAAACATTTATCATGATATAAGGAAATATAAATAACAACTTTATTCTTGCCTCTAGGGCATATTTCCTTCAGCGATATCACAAACGGTTCCAGAGAACCTATGCATGCATAGTAGTGCTGCGAATCGTTGGAGATCTGTTGTGTATCACCGACCTATGATTTCCGATGTGGATCGCACACACTCATTTAGTTGAACCGTGTGCGGAGAAATTGCCAGGTTAACAAAAATATCCCATTTTGAATTGGCACGCAAAAAGCAAATTCACCACAATATTCAATCAAACAAATAAACATAAATATCCCATTTTGAATCGGCACGCAAAAAGCAAATTCGCCACAATACTCAATTGAACAAATAGTGTCCACAGGAAGAACATTCATCAGATTTTGCAACAATTGCAATTGAACATATGGTAACTAAATTCCAATTATTTGTCCACACATATATGCATTACATAATTAATCATAGTGTATGAAATACGAAGACCTCATCAGATGGAAAACAATGGATCCATGTATTATATGTTTAGCAGCTAACTCTTACTCAATGTTTCTGGAGAAGGCATGCTGCAATCTTCATTATCACAAGTGGGATTGATGTAGTGATCTAGGAAGAAGTCGTTGATAAATCTCCGGACCATCAGCAATTCACTAGCATGGAGCGGTTCAGGGGTCCTCGGTTTTAAGATCAGCTCAGTATTTCTAAGATCAAAATGTGCCATATGAGTGGAGTAGAAGATATTAATTAAGATAGACTTACGGGTACTAATTCATGAGGATCGTCACAACTATCATCAGATTTGCATATGGAGATCATGTGTTTGCAAACATAGTATCCGCAAAGGTTGGTCCCTACTTCTTGCTAAGGACACTGAATTTTTTTGTACAGAATTAGTCATGTATTTGTCCTGTTAGGAACAACCTAACTGGTGTTATATCTATTATTTTTTCTTTGGACAAAATAGAAAAAGGTTTGTTTAGAAGGTTGAACATTTGACTAGCGTAACGAAAGGTATTTGCAGACTGTTGGATAAATTTTCCGAAAATAACAGATTTCAGTGTGTTACCGGAGAAATGATCTCGTGCTGCAGTGGTAGTTCCCTCTTAAACAGGTTCCCTGGTTTAGTTTTCCACAATGCAAGCACACTGCAAATGATGATGAATTTTGACAACATCAATTATTGAACCAGACATGAATGCAAATTAATTTCAACATCATAGAATTCAATACATATCCATGAATTGCTGAAGATGCGTCAGATCATGAGCGTTTCTTGACTCTTTGAAAGAATCGTTGTTGTAAACTGTGTTCTTGTTTGGAACAATGAATACAATATCCAGTGATTGCTACATATTGAGAAAGCCATGAACTTACGAATGATGTTTTAATCTGAAAGACAATCAGTGTATGTGTGGTTGTTTACTTGACTTACCCTTCATGATTGTCATGCCCTCGATGCGGCTATATCTCCCACGTGTCGAAGCACGACTTAGAGGCATAACTGCATTGAAAGCAGTGTCGCAAGTGAGGTAATCTTCACACAACCCATGTAATACATAAGGCAAAAAGATACATAGTTGACTTACAATCGCCACTTCACACAATTACATGAATAAAGCATTACAACATCCAAATACAATCAAGGCCCGACTACGGAGCCAAAATAAAAGAAAAATACCCCAAATGCTACACAGATCCCCGATCGTCCCGGCTGGGCTCCACTACCGATCAACTAGAACGAAACAACACAAAGGACAAGATCTTCATCGAGCTCCTCCTAGAGCTTGGTTGAGTCACCTGCACGATTCAACGGCACCTGCAAACTGGTTTTGGAAGTTTCTGTGAGTCACGGGGACTCAGCAATCTCGCACCCTCGCGGTCAAGACTATTTAAGCTTATAGGTAGGGTAAAAGGTATGGTGTGGAGCTGCAGCAAGTGACTAGCATATATGGTGGCTAACATATTCGCAAAAGAGAGCAAGAAGAGAAGGCAATAGCACGGTCGAACAACTATGATCAAGAAGTGATCCTAGAACAACCTACGTCAAGCATTACTTCAACAGCGTGTTCACTTCCCGGACTCCGCCGAGAAGAGACCATCACGGTTACACACGCGGTTGATGGCTTTTAATTAAGATAATCGACATTAACAAATTCCCATCTGCCCATAACCGCGGGCACGGCTTTCGAAAGTTCAAATCCCTGCAGGGGTTTCCCAACTTAGCCCATCACAAGCTCTCACGGTCAACGAAGGATATTCCTTCTAGCGGGAAGACCCGATCAGGCTCGGAATCCCGGTTACAAGACATCCTCGACAATGGTAAAACAAGTCCAGCAAGACAACCCGCTGTGCCGACAAATCCCGATAGGAGCTGCACATATCTCGTTCTCAGGGCACACCGGATAAGCTAAGCGTGCGGGAGCCAACGTAACCCAAGTTGCCAAGGGACAGCCCCGCACGGTGCTCTGGGTTGGTCCAACACTTAGAGAAGCACTGGCCCGGGGGTTTAAAATAAAGATGACCCTTGGGCTGGCCGACCCAAGGGAAAGAAAAGGCTAGGTGGCGAATGGTAAAACCAAGGTTGGGCCTTGCTAGAGGAGTTTTATTCAAGGAAAACTGTCAAGGGGTTCCCATTATAACCCAACCGCGTAAGGAACGCAAAAATCCGGGAACATAACACCGATATGACGGAAACTAGGGCGGCAAGAGTGGAACAAAGCACCAGGCATAAGGCCGAGCCTTCCACCCTTTACCAAGTATATAGATGCGTTAATTAGATAAGAGATATTGTGATATCCCAACAAGTAAACATGTTCCAACAAGGAACAACATCTCCACGCTCCAACAAGGAAACAAACTTCAATCTTCACATGCAACTAACAACGCTATAAGAGGGGCTGAGCAAAGCGGTAACATAGCCAAACAACGGTTTGCTAGGATAAGGTGGGTTAGAGGCTTAGTTCAACAATATGGGAGTCATGCTAAGCAAGTGGTAGGTATCGCATCATAGGCATAACAAAAGAGCGAGCATCTAGCAAGAAAAGATAGAAGTGATTTCCAGGGTATGGTCATCTTGCCTGAAATCCCGCAAGGAAGAAGAACAAGTCCATGAAGAAGGCAAATGAACGTAGTCGAATGGGTCCTCACAAACGAGACGTTATCAGAACCAACCCGAAGAAGCAACACCGGAAAGAAGCACACAACATAGTAAACAACCAACACACGAACATGGTATGATATGCGGGATGCGGTATGTGATGCATATGCATGATTTGCAAAGGAATTATTGAACCTGGCCTCAACATGGAAATCCGAGAGTGCCACTAAAAAGGTGAGATGATTTCGGTTGAAATCGATATAAAGATCAC
Organism: Triticum aestivum; assembly: GCF_018294505.1. NCBI lineage: Eukaryota > Viridiplantae > Streptophyta > Magnoliopsida > Poales > Poaceae > Triticum > Triticum aestivum. The sequence continues at coordinate 406,520,405 of NC_057803.1, forward strand.
CGGAATCGGATGCACGGTTTGGAAATGGCAAGCAAAACAAATATGGCACCGGTCTGCGATTAACAACAAGTAGCCATCTAAATGCATCAAGATAAATATGCTACAAGAATCAAACATGGCAAAAAAATACATGGCAGGGATCCACTCAAGACGCTTGACAAAAGATGAACATTGAGCTACGGCTAATTCACTCACTAACAGGTTCAAACAAGCATGGCAAAAGTGCAAATGATAACAGGTTTCAGACTTAGTGAAATTAACACAAGTCTGGAATTTATCATCAGGAAGCACACTTTAGAGCATGAAAACTACATGCTACAGGAACATATCATGGCAAATAAACGCATGGCATGAAGATACTCAAAGCACTTAACAAACGTCCCTTAGTGACCTTGAGCCAAAAGGGATCAGAAAATACAATTGCAAGCATGTGAACATAGCTAAAACATAAACATAAACATAAACATAAATAGCATGTGAACTGGAGCATGCAAATCAGTTAACGAGTAAGCATGTTTACGAGCTCGATGCATTCACTATAGAGCATGGAATGACAAACTAAGCATACACTCATCAAGAAGACATGGCATAGGACCTATACATGGCAAGAACAACATCATAGCATTCACGGATCAATAGCAACATCCTCGGCAAAATCGCTAAACATGTCAACAATCTGCCAGGATCTCTTAATAGCAAAAGAAGAGCTCGATTGACTCAAGCTATGGTGCTCTATAATTGCAAACAAAGACAAGGATGGATAGAGCACAACAATGTTAACAAAACATCCTCACTGATAATCCTCAAAAGAGGCACGGATCACTAGGAAACAACATGAACATATGGCATAAAAGCAAAAACGGGAGAAGGACTTGGTGAAATTCTAAGTCCCTGAAATCAGCATTACCGATTATGCTACTTTGCAAGCTTGTGCTAGTCACCACAAAGATCACAAAAATACATGGCAAGCACCACTTTAAAGATGGCATGGCATATAACAAAACACATTTAGAGCTCAGGATCATAGAATGCACACATTAATCATGGAAAAAATGACAAAAGGCCATTTGTTGATATAGATCTGACAAATTCATCACATAGCCCTCTTCCAACAGCATTTTGGGCATCAAGATTAGCTCAAATGAAAATGATGCAATGAGATAAAATAATGTACTCGTCGAGATGAACATTTTGATATGCTACACGCGCAAAACGAGCCATTGATGATGAGTTATGCTACGATGAAAATGCCCAAAAATTACTGAGATTAGGGCAAAAAGTCAACCCTAGTTCATCCAGATCTGGATCCGGGGCACGCGGATCAAGACAGCGGCGGATCTCGCCGGAACAGTGGCTGCCGGCGCCTTGAGTTCACCGGAGAAGAGGGGTCAGCGAGGGGGAGGTGCGCCGGCGACGAGGGAGGCCGGGCGGCGGG